>NC_056744.1:1762527203-1762829703 GCF_019279795.1 Protopterus annectens
TTAGAAACCTTACCTTTACAAGTTGGAGAGGATTTGTGGGTGGTGCTTAGCTGATAACAGAGGGCCCAGTATGGTGTCTACCCTTCTAGTTTTAAAATATTTGTGTGAGTTATTCAACAGTGCCTTATCTTATGTCTCTGTCAAGGAGCATCTTGCAGCCATTTCAGCTGCTTTGCCCATGGATCCCCCTCTTTCACCTCTTCTTGTGGCCAGTTTATGAAAGGAGTGTTGCACTTGAGACCCCTTGAAAGCAAATTTTCCTCCTTGGAATCTTAACTTTGATCTTGAAAAGTTGACCTTATTCCCTTCTGAACTAGCCTTTCGGGCTGATTTAAAGTTCATCACTTGAAAAAAAAAACTGTTCTCCTTATTGCTGTGACATGTGAAAGACAAATCTCTGAGCTGCAAACTCGCATGGTGGGCCAACCTTATCTGATTTTCCGCAAGGACAGGGTTATTTTACTCACCAACTCGTCTGTCATGCCAAATGATGTTTCTGAATTTACCCTGAATCAAGCCTTCAATCTCCCAATTTTCTTTCTGGATCCTAAAATCAAGGTAGAGAAGATTCTACATAGCTTGGATGTGCACAGACAGCTCAGGTACTACCTTGACAGAACTAAGCCCTTCAGAATGCTGAACAGCTGATCTGAAGTAGTTAACTTAATTTGTGCATCAACCTATGGGTCTTCGGATCCATATCGGATCCGAGCCAGCAGTTTCCAACAGCATAGATCCGAGCTCCAAGCTCCTCCCCCTACCCATAATCCCCTGCCAACCCTACCTGACCCCCAGATCTAGTTTGCTGCGGTTTCATCCAGCAGCTCGATCACTGAGTTCCAGGCTTAGCGTCTTTTGTGAGAAATGTACTCTTTTTTATTCTCTTCTCTTTTTTTTGTAAATTCAGTGTGCGTGTGTTGTGTACAAAGTTCCCTTTACCTGTTAATCTTCATAGTTTTCCTTCCCCACCCTCGTTAGTGCGTTAGGGAGTGTGCTGTGTGTTGGGGCCTAACGTGTGTGTTTTCTTTTCATTATGTCGGAGGCCTCAAAAGCTGTTTTTTCTAAGTGTACCGAGTGTGGCCATAAGCTATCCCCGGCGGATGGCCACACTCGGTGCGTGTTGTGCCTTGGGGTTGGACACCTGTTATCAGGTTGCTCCATATGTGCGCCGTTCAACCCCAGGGCACTTAAGGACCGGAGGACTAAGCTGGTTCTGGCGGGACTGCTGTCCCCGGACTCAGCTTCAGCCTCCGGTCCCACGGTGGCTCCTGCCGCACCTGTGGCTACTGCCACTCCTGCCTCCCTTCCTCTGGCCGGGACACAACCTCCCGCATCGGGCCAGGAGGATAGGGAGTCCAGGAAAGAGAAGCGGAATGAGAAGCACCACAAGCGGCGGGACGAGGCCTCTTCATCGGCCCCGCCGGCTAAGCGGTCTTCTCCCTCCAGGACTTCCGAGCCTTCCACCCCTCGGCTCCGGTCTCCTTCTTTTTCACCGGGACCGAAGGAGGAGGCCCAGTCCCCGTCTGGGTCATCGAGTCGGCACTCCCGTCCCGCCTCAGTGGCCTCATCCCGATCCACCCGAAGCCTGACGGATGCAGACTTGGACCGGATGATGAGAAGATTCCTCCAGGCCCAGCTGCAGATGGGAGTGCTCCTCCCATTCGACCACGTCGGCTCCAGCCCCGATCCGCCCGTCGGATCCGAGGGAGGGTCTGCTCTCGGATCTGAGAGAGAGTGGCTCTCCTTCGGCATTCGGTTCTGTCGAGGGATTCCAGACCCCCGGCCTTGGCTACGGCTCCACCCTGCACCCCATCTCAGATGGGTCCGACTTCCGTCAGCCATCCCAGGGACAGCCTGCTCCGATGTCCCAGGTCGTTCCGTTGGAACATGACGTTGCTGGTGAGGTCTCCTCGGACAGCCCCCTCGAGAAGATTCCTCACAAGCGCAAGTGCAACAGGAGGCACTTGGACTTCCCTGAGTCCTTGACCGAGGACACAGATTTGGAGGAAGGGAAAGGTTCCCCAAGATCACCCCCTGAGGACGTCTCATTTGGAGACATCATGGAGATGCTCAGGATTGGGGGGGGGGGTCTGCCCCAAAGCCTTCCTCGGACGAATCTGTGTTCCTGGAGGCGTTCGAAGCAGGCCCGTCTACCTCTTGGGTGTCCCCTCCAGCTGACCCCCTGGTAGATCTGATCACTACCAGGGCGTGGAAGGAGCCAGACACTGTGGAGCCAGTCCCAAAAAGACCTGACAAGATACTTAGTCCACCCTTCGACAGATTTCACTGGAGTAAGGGAACCCCTGTAGATGCCATGTTGGTGGCTGCGGCCACTAAGAGGGAATTAGCCCAGGAGAGTCCCTCGGTCCATCCTCCAGACAAGAAATCTTGGTCGATGGATCGATTAGGGAAGCAGGTTTTTAGTTCAGCTACCTTCTCAGTGAGGTTACTGAACTATATGGCACATGTCATACGACTGCAGTGAGACCTTATCAAAGAGTACACCGCGTCGCCCCCCAGAGTCCATGTCGGCAGAGGACAAACAGTTGTACTCTTCCCGAATGGCCACTCTTAGGTCTATCTCGAACACCTCTATGCGGCTACTGTCCCACACCACGGAAGGGGCCGCTAGAGCTAGCGGAGCAGGCGTCGTTATGAGGCGACAGGCCTGGCTCCGCCACTGTGATTTTGCGGAACCCTTTAAGGCGTCTTTCGTTAATGCCCCTTTCTATGGTTCTGCCCTTTTTGGCAAAACCATACGCGATACCTTGGTCCAGAGCGAGAAGGATGGGAAGACGTTGTCTGCTGTCAGAGTCCGCTTCTCTGCTCCCCAGAGGTCCTTTTCCAAGAACCAAAAGGGAAAGAAGAAGATGTGGTTCCTGAAGTGAAGTCGCAACAGCCCCGTTTCGCTCCGGACCCCCAGTCCTTCCATGGCAGAGGAGGACAGGGTGGACGCCGCCCTAGAGGCAGAGGGGGCCCGAGGAACTATGGGTCCAGAGAACCGTACTCTGACCGGCCAACGCAACAGCCCTGAAGGGTTACCCGACTGCTCCACTCTGGAGGCAGTCGGGGGGGTGCTTCTCGAGGCACCTAGCAGCTTGGGAGTCCATCACGATCGACCACTGGGTGCTTCGCATCATATCCAGAGGTTACCAGATCCCTTTCTCCCATTTCCCTCGCAATCCCAGACACATCCCCGACGTCCCACCTGAGCAGAGGGAGGCCGCAGCTGCGGAAATCCAGCGGCTGCTAGAAAAAAGAGCCATCCAGCACGTTCCCCCCAGACCAGTACGGATCAGGCTTTTACTCCAGGTTCTTCTTGGTGCCAAAAAAGACGGGGGACTTCAGACCGATCCTCGACCTATCCCTCTTGAATCTGTCAGTAACCAAGGAAAAGTTCCGGATGGTCACTCTTCAGTCCATTCTCCCCCTCCTGCGGGAGAACGACTGGATGTGCTCTATAGACCTCAAGGATGCGTACTACCACATCCTGATGGACAGATGATCCAGGAGGTTTCTCCGCTTCTGGCTTTGAGCCAGCCATTACCAGTTCAGGGCCCTTCCCTTTGGTCTCACCACAGCCCCCAGGGTGTTTACCAAAGTTCTGTCAGTGATAGCGGCTCACCTGCGACTGTAGGGCATTCAGGTTTTCCCATACTTAGACGACTGGCTCCTGACCGCCCCCACAAGGCATCTACTCTGCACAGCCAGAAACTCCTTTCTTCACCTAGCGGCCCGGCTGGGGATTATTATCAACATAGAGAAATCTTCCCTTTCTCCAACTCAAACAATAGATTTCATCGGAGCAAGGTTGGACACAAACAGGCGTCTAGCCCTCTTAACTCCAGACAGAGTGCGGGCCATCCTCCTACCCCAGGCACCCCCGGCGGAATTGGTCCTGAGGGCTTTGGGTTAGATGGCGGCCACCATCAACCTATTGCCGATGGCGCGTCTGAACATGAGAGTCCTGCAATGGATGCTCCAAGTTCAATGGTTGTTTCTGCAATTCCCTCTGTGCCACCCTATTCCCGTCAGCAGGGTTTGCAAAGAGGCCCTCTTATGGTGGCTCCAATCCCCGGACCTCCAGAAGGGGCACCCCTTTTCTATGTCCCCTCCCCTAACCACGGTGACCACGGACGCCTCACGCCTCGGATGGGGGGGGGGCATTGTGCGGGCAGGACAGTCCAAGGCACGGGGAACAGCACGGAGACCTCTCTGCATATAAATGTCCTAGAGATGAGGTTGGTGCTTTTGGCGTTGCAAGCACTACAGAGCCTTCTTCCCGTAGGAACGATTGCAATCCAGACGGACAACATGACAGTAGTCTGGTACATCAACAAACAGGGAGGAACCAGGTCTTATCCCCTTTGTCGAGAGGCCATGAGAGTGTGGGAATGGGCGATTTCCACCAACCGCTTTCTCATAGCGACACACATTCCGGGACCGTCCAACATTCCAGCAGACAAGTTGAGTCGCACCATCCTCTCGCCGTACGAGTGGTCTCTGAACCCAAAAGTAGCGAAGCAGATATTCTCCACTTGGGGTCAACCTTGTTGCGATCTTTTCGCCTCTCCTTCAAATGTGAAATGCAACGACTACTTCACTCTGATTCCCCCACCTGGGGAATCCCCACGAGATGCTCTGGTGCATGCTTGGCCCCCCGGTCTCCTTTATGCTTATCCTCCTCTTCCGCTGATGTTGAAGTTTCTTCAGAAAGCCAGTCGGTTGCAGAACAAGATAATCCTCATTGCCCCATTCTGGCCTCATCAGGCTTGGTTCCCGTATCTTTGGTCTCACCTAGTGAATCCTCCCTGGATTCTGGATCCCATTCCGGATCTCATAACCCACCCATTGGATCTTCCGACCCCGCATCTGGACAACCTGAAGCTCACGGCTTGGTTGATCCAGTTCCAAGGTTAGCTAGGACTCCCAGTATCTCTTCCCAGGTCAAAGCCATCCACCAGAAAGGTCTATGATAGCAAATGGAAACGTTTTTCTATTTGGGCGGAGCACAGAGATCTAGATCCTTTCACAGCTCCGTTGCCCGCGGTGTTAGATTTCCTATCAGGACTCTTCGATCAGGGCGCCAGCTCCTCTACAGTCAGGGTTCAGTTGGCAGCTATCTCTCACTATCACGTAGGAAGCGACCTTGGACCGTTGATCTCCTCCAAGTTATGCAAGGCCTTTCTGAAGGGTACCTTCTTACTCAGACCCCCGGTGAGGGAAGCAGTCCCTCCTTGGGACTTAACTTTGGTACTGCAGGCACTTACAGCCCCTCCCTTTGAACCTGCAGCCTCAGTAGATCTAAAATTCTTATCATGGAAAACTGCCTTTCTTGTAGCTATCACCTCAGCCCGAAGGGTTTCCGAAATTCAAGCCCTTTGTGCAAAACCACCTTATTTGTCCTTCCACAAAGACAGAGTCTACCTCAGGACCAATCCCTCCTTTCTTCTAAAAATTGCATCCGAATCGAATATTAATCAGTCCATTAACCTACCAGTTTTTTTTCCCAACTACCAAAACAAAGGGGAACATAAGTTACATCTGTTGGACCTGCACAGACAACTGCGCTTTTATTTACACAGAACAGCTGGTCATAGGCAATCAGATCAGCTGTTCATTTCCTTTGCCAAATTTAACTTAGGAAAGGCTGTCTCCAAAGTCACACTGTCCAGCTGGATTTCTCAGTGTATTCTGTTGGCATATGAAAGTACTGGTCGGTCCGCATTTCTAGGAGTTCATGCCCACTCTACCCGGTCTGTCTCTACCTTGGCGGTCTTTCGTTCTAGACTTTCGTTGGATGATATCTGCTCAGCAGCAACATGGGCTTCGTCTTATACCTTCATTAATCACTACAAGCTGGATATTGTCTCCAGAGGGAGAGCATCCTTTGGCTCTGCAGTGCTCCGGAACATCCTTCCTTGAGGACCGCCCAAGGTTTAGGTAGCTGGGGACTCTGTCCCATAGGTTGATGCACAAATGAAGTTAACTACTTCAGATTAAGAAGTTATGTACTCACCATAACGTTCCATCTGAGTAGGTAAACTTCATTTGTCAGCAACCGACCCCCCCCCCCTCCGTCCCCCTGTCCTTCGGATGTTCGAGATGTTACCTTCCTTACGGCAAGGGTATGTAGCTAGTTTTGCGGGTGATTTTTGTATGCTTATCTAGCTGTGGGCAAACTCGATCTGAGGTCAGGTAGGGTTGGCAGGGGATTATGGGTAGGGGGAGGAGCTTGGAGCTCGGATCTATGCTGTTGGAAACTGCCGGCTCGGATCCAATATGGATCCGAAGACCTATAGGTTGCTGACAAATGAAGTTTACCTACTCAGATGGAACGTTATGGTGAGTACATAACTTCTTATTTATTTCCTGTTCTTGCCTAAGAAGGGTCAGCCTGTCTCTAAGCACATAATTACTCATTGGTGGTCCTCTGCTATTGATTTTGTTATTCCCTGCATGATAAATCTATTACAGGCAAGGTCTTTATCCTCTTTTTCTGTACAAGAAGCATCTTTATTGAATTGTCACTTATGACATAGGCAATCATACATTTTTTATAAATGAAAACAAACCATATTGACATACTTTCAGTTGCAAACATTATACATCGCATATAACCTTCTATATAGTCATTGTCATTCATCCATTACATAGCTCATTTAATTCCTGCCTTCCTATAAACTTCATTCCTTCTCCAAAACATTGTTCTGCATGTATTGTTCCCACAGTTTCCATTTTCTATGTAATTTGCTCCTATCCTTTTTTAAAGATCCTAAGTCAAATTATTTTATCTCTGTTACTATATTCACCATTTCTAGTATGATTGGTTTAGACTTTGATTTCCATTTTCTATTAATGTCTTTTTTGGCAGCCACCAGAATTAAACTCAGTAAGGCCTTAATATGTCCAAGCAATTCTGATTCAGTATCACAGCTCCAAAAAAAAATATATATATATATATATTTATATATATATATATATATATATATATATAATATAATATATATAAAATTCATTAGTTTCACCAGTTTGCTCACCCAGTGGTCTGCAAGGAATTTTTAAAGTCTGCCAACCCATTACACTCCCCAAAAATATGTTCCCAAATACTTCGTTCTTTCCAATTACACCTTTAACACTTGTAATCTACCTGAGGAAAATTTCTGTGAAGTCTGCCTGGAGTATAAAATTACCTATGCAAACACTTCCAAGCAAAACTCCTGCATCCTCTAGACTTTGTTGCATATTTGGGAGCCATACATATATTATCCCATTATTTCTTTGTGAATTGCTCATCCCGTCTCATTTTCCAATCCGTACTAACCTCCTGTGATTGATTCCTGTATATATATGTCCTACTAATTATCTATTTTTTAACAGCAGCTTCTGTTCCATATTCTGCTAAAATATCTACCAGTACTAGTGTTTCACTTAGGATCCCAATATTCCTTTCTTTTTGCTTATATTCTGATATCAATCCTTGATAGGGAAGGCAGTCTCTAGCCTGCAGTCTAAATGTATTCATGGTCTCTTCCCATTCTATTACATTTCCCTATCTAATTATTTGCTCTCAGTATCTTTATTCCTTTGCCAGTTTTCTCCAGTAATTTCCAGGCCCCATCCTGCCTATTGTCTATATCCCCAATTGCAGCCATTCCTATCAGCAGAATCTTCTTTCTCCATTCCCATGTTGGCTTGGTTCTTGGAATACTTTCTACTTTAACAATAACCGTACAGAGTTTTACATTCATATTCTTCTTAAGGATTGGCATCCAAAATCCCAGTCTCTCCTTGTTTCTTGAGCTTCCCCTGTTTCATCATCATGCCTTTCTTTTTGAATTATAGCTTTCTTCTTGTGCTATGTATAGGAGCCTTAACCGTGTAGCTCTGAAATACCCATTCAAATCAGGTAGCCCCAAATGACCTTGTTTTTTTGGAAGGATCAACTTATCCCACTTGGTTCTTCCCTCTTCCCCTCCCAGATAAAATCATTCAACTCTTTAACTGCTGTCCACAACTTCTCTGGTTGATAAAAATGTGCTTGACTTGTGTATAAAACTAAAGGGACTAAAAAGGTTTTCACTGCTTTTATCTTGCTATCCATATCCATAAAACAGAGTTTCCATTTTCTCAGTTTTTTATATAATCTTTTGTTTAGTCTCTTCCCACATATCCTTAGCTACCAAGACAGAATTATTTTTAGCCCGTAGTCCTAAGTACTTCATTTTATCATATCCCCATAAATATGGGTATTGATGAACCACTTAGTGTGTGGATGCATAGCTTACAGCTATTGCCTTTGTTTTATCTTCATTAATTTTGTATCCCAAAAAGACTTGAAACTGTCTCAGACTGTCCTACAACCACAACAGTGAAATGCCCTTTTTTGGCTCTATCAGGTATAAAATAATATCATCTACAAACAAAATAAGCCAATTTTTCTTTGTTACCTTATCAGTTATATCCTTAAATGTCTGAATCCCTTGTTTTATTTGCCAGTGGTTGTAAATATAAGGCAAATAGCAAGGAGAAAGAGGACACCCTACTTCAGAGCTTATCAGAAAGGAACCCCCAACTTTAATTTTCTCCCCATTCCCTCATATATCCTCCTAATTAACCTTATTGTATCAGGGGATGCAAATGCTTCCATTTCCCTACTCATAAAAATCCCAGCTTACCGTGTTGAATGTTCTCTCTGCATGAAGACATACCATCATCAGTGGTATTTTCTTACATTTTGTTTCCCTCTGAGTCATAGTTGTTCTATTAATGTTGTAAAATGTTTGCCTCCCCTCCACAAAACCAAACTGGTCCGTATCTATCAGTTTTGGCATCTGCTTTGCCATTCTTGTGGCCATTATAGACGTAAACACTTTATAATTAAGGTTTACAGTCTAAATGGGCCTATATGAAGCTGACTCTGATGGGTCTTTTGCATCTTTAGGTTATTACAGCCACCACAGCTTTCTTACAGGATGTTGATGCTTCTTTTAAAATACTCCCTTTTAGCTTACAAACTCCCCACAGGAATACCATCTATTCCTGGGGACTTTTATACATCATTATTTTTATCTTATCTCCTCTTATCCTAACTCTTAATAATTGAGCCTCATCTACCTCTAACCCTGGCATATTTAACTCTTGCACAAACATTTCTATTTGTACCTTTTCTTGATTTCCACATTTTTCTGGTTTGTACAGATTTTCATAAAATGTCTGAAACATTTCTAATACCTCTTCGGGGTCTCTGGTTATTTTCCTTGTTATAGGCTTCCTAAGCTTGTCAACAACCTTTACTACTTATGTTGCCTGAGCTGTTGTACTAAACGATTTTGTGCTCTAGAGTTATTAAAAAAATAAATATTTATTGTTATCTTTATCCTCTTTGGTGGCATCATGGAAATGAGTAGACTCTAGAAGCATTTTAGAGGCAGCAATCTGGTCCTTCCTTCATACATTTAGAAAGCACTACAAACTGTATTCTTTCTCAAGTTCCAGAGCAGGCGGTTTGAGAACCATTCTCCATGGGTCTCCTGGATCATTATCTTTCCTCCTCCCAGGCAGGGTAAGCTTTGACAGTCTACCCATATGCCACTGAGGCAGTGTGAATGATGAATATAGTACAGTTCTACAAGTTCTACTTACCTGTAACAGTAGATGATCAAATTTCACACTGCCTCAGTGGCATCACCCCTCCACCATCCCCCTTATTTATAGGATCATAGGAGGTTACTAGGCTAATGGCCCTGGGGCCCTTACAAGCCTAGCTAACAGTTTATCCCCAAAAAAGAAACCTCAGTGAGTACCTGTCACCCCTGTCAGTGAGGGACACAGGTGGAACCCCTGGAAAAAATTTGTGGTTTCCCATCCACTCATCAAGGTTGCACTTGAAGAGGGTCAGCGACGTACTCTGTTTGACGTGTATGGGAAGTCTACTCTAGAGACGAGGCAGCCTCTGGGAGACAAACCTGTCTCTCCAGCAGGTTCTGTTAATGTTGCATATTAGATTTAGGCCTTTCAAGAGGGTAATACATGAGGAGTTAGACTTACGGATGTGGAGCATCTCTAGTAGAGCAGGGTCTGAGATTGCCTTGTAGACGAGACACAGATCACCTCTAAGCAAGCTGTACTGTACCAAGCAGAGTGATAGTGATTTGAGCCTCTCCACATAGGACAGGTGTTGGAGGCCATGGATTCTCTTTGTGAGGTATTTCTGTGGCCTTTCCAGCTGGTGCAAGTGTTTGGAGATTTGCATACCAAATGGGGCGTTGTACTCAATTATAGGCCTAATGAGGGAGGAGTACAAGGAGGTAATAGCCTCCTTTTTTCTGGATGCAGTCCCTTTACTTATGAGATGAACCAAGTAAAAGGCTTTTTTGTCCACTGACGCTACATAATGGTCAAATGTGAGATGGTTGTTAACCTGTGTACCCAGGTGTCTCACCACAGGTTATGTGCTTAGGGGGTTGCCATTGATGTGGTAATCAGTAGGGGCTGTGTTTTTGTCGAAAGGTATGATAATACATTTTTTGCATTTAACTTAAGGCCATGACTTTGGCACCAGTAATCTGTTGCTGTGAGATCCTCTTGGAGTATGTTATCGTCATTTGGGGAGTTAGTGACAGCACCCAACTTACAGTCATTTGCAAACTTGGTCAGCCACTGGCCTTTTGTCTTTGCCTGGACCTCTGAGAAGCAGATGCCAAACAGTAGGGGTCCCAGGACAGATCCTTGGAACACCGCTAGTGACAGGTCTGCTGTTGGAGATGGAGGCATCTATTTTGACCTTGTGGGTCCTATCAGTGAGCCAGTTGGCCATCCCCCTGATGAGATAGGGATTTACATCAAGTTGTGTTAGCTTTTCGATGATGCCCAAGTGGGGGATTGTGTTAAAGGCTTTGGCTAAGGCAAAGTAAGCTGGAGGTATTGACTTTCCCTCATCCAGGGCCTTGATGACAGTCTCAAAAAAGTCAGCCAGGTTCAACAGGCAAGATCTGCCCTTGATGAATCCATGGAGGTTCCTGACATAACTGAAGAAGGCTTTGTGGTTTCCCTTTGTTTCGGAGGCTAGTTTCGATACATAATTTGTTTCGGAGGTTTTCACTAGTGATTTAATTTACTTGTTGAAGCTAAGGAGGGAGTTCTTCCAATTGGGAATGTGTGCCTTTTTACCCTTGGACAACAGTTTCTTCCTTTTGTTGTAAAGCCTGTTGATAGAGGATGCACACCAGATAGGTTTGTGTTTCCTTGAAGAGCAGGTTTTAATTCTGTTGGGTATGACTGAGTCCATACTGTTCAGCATAGTTGTCTACATCCTCTGAGGGGGGCGGTGGTGTGAAGTTACTGATACTCTCTCTTAGTAGGTTGTAGTTAGCTTTGGAGAAGTTTTTTAGCCTGGTTATGGCTGTGGTGGTGGTGGGGGGGTTGGGCAGGATATAAACTTCAAATGAGACAGACCAATGGTCTGATCTCACCAGGGAAGAACTTACTATGGAAGTGGTGCAGTAGTCGCCCGGATGAGACGAGCTGGTCTAGTACATTAGAATTGATGAAGTCAAGGAATCTTTGGGTGAGTGCATTAGTGCAGGAATAGTTCACCTAGTCTATGGTGGGGTAGTTGAAGTCACCAAAAATTAGGGTGTTAGGGGGTACCTTGATGGAGTCAAGTAGGTCCAGGTTGGAGGAGTGGGTGGCCTGAGTCATGGAGGGGGGGGGGGGGTTATAGCTGACTGTAACTTGGATGGGTGTCTTGTCAACTGTCAGTTGCACCTGAAGTAGTTCTAGTGCGTCGTGCTGGCAAACCAGTCTGGAGGTGTGCCTGTCATTAATGAAGATAAGAGGCTCCACCACCCTTAGTCTTCTTGACCTCATTTTGGGGTTGAAATGGGTGGAATAAGATATAGCCTGGTAAGGCAGGGGTGCTCTCCACAGCTCTGAACTTGTGGGAGGCAAGAGCTTTGTCCAGAATCTGGACTCCCAGGCGTGACAGGTGCAGGTCATCTCTGACAAAGCATCGAGGCCTGTCAGCCATGTTATCTTAGGCAGACAGATACTGGATCCCCTTGGAATGACACCAGAAACTAAGCCAATTGGTGAAGTCAGTTACTTTTTGTTGGTATTGTGGTATCATTCTTGGTGAAGGTAGGATGCTGCTTAGGGCTAGGGTCATACTTGCCTGGGATACATAGTCGGAGCTCAATCATGTCTCTCTTCATATAGTCCAGGGAGGTACGTCCCAAGTCATTCACACCAGTGTGGACAATGACAGAGTCATACTTGTACCTGTTGTGGAGAGACCTTAGTGCGTGTGTAATGTGGTGGATTTTGGCACCTGACAGACACTGACCATGACCTTCTCCTTGTCAAGCCTGGTGAGGGGGACATTGGTGTGTCTCACAATTGAGTCGCCAGTGACTAGTATGTTTAGTTTATTGTTATGCCTTATGGGCTGTGTTGGTTTATTGTTATGCCTTATGGGCTATGCTTGACACAGGTGTGCTGTCTGCTGTCTTCGATGGTATCCAGTCTTCTTGTGTTATTGATTGGCTTGCTCTTTGTGTCAGTGGGGTTTTTTGGCTCTGAATTGTTGCTTTCAGGCATTTCTTCCTTCAGGCCCTTTTTTCTTTTCCCTGCTTAGCACTAAAAGCCTGAACTGACTTCCTATGATTGGGGATAGATTTTCCCTGATTGGAGAGGCTTAGCCAATCCTTAGTCACAGGGAGTCAGCAAGGAATTCTGAGCTCTGGAAAACTGCCATTGTGGGTCTGTGCTGGCACAGAACCCATATGCCATTGAGGCAGTGTGAATTTTGAATATCTACTGTTATAGGTAAGTAAGACGTACACAACTGTATTTCTACAGACAAAAAAATATATATTGAGATCTATTTCAGGGGGTTTCCACTCAGATTTCATTAATTGCGAGGGAGTACTCCAGGAGTCTAGAACGTGTGACATCTATGATTCACATGATACCTCTGGCAAGACTCCACATGAGAAATACACAATGTTATCCGAAGTCTGATCTCAGCAGAAACATCCATTATCTTTTCAGATTAGGATTTGTCAGAAGAGAAATTACTTGGTGGAGACATCAAATATCCCTGAATCTAGGTTTCCCTATCTCCCTTCCTGCTCCAAAGTAGTCAGTCACCACTTGTGCCTCAGACTTTGCTTGGGGAGCTTTGTCAAGGGGATAAAAGTTCAAGTTATCTGGGACAACAGACAGAGACTCAAGCATATAAACATAAGAGATGCTTTGCCTTTACCAGGCACTCAAGTCTCTGAATTTATTTATTTATTTATATTTGTTGACCGGGAGTGTCCGACTGGACGTAGGTCCATTTTCAGCGGAGGCCCGGGGAGAAAAGATCCACAGTTAAAATAAACAGACAGTAGTTACATTGGATTACATAGAGATTAACAATTTACATAGCAATTACTTACAACATATTTACAGATGAAGAACATAGTACATCAGTAGACAACTAGAATCTTTATCTGTGAAGTACATAACAGACATTAACAAATGTTTCAAGAAGAAGTTCCTGCTGTATAATAAGTACTGGTTTATGAACATCTGAGCTTGTTATAATCAAGGTAGTTAGTGGAGTGGAAAGAAAGGTAGTGGTTGGATGGGGAGGGTGATATTAGAGTGGGAGTTGCAAGGGCATAGCCAGCATGTTTTTAGGTGTGCTTTTAGTAAAGTTTTGAAGTATTTGTATATTATATATATATATATATATATATATATATATATATATATATATATATTAAGTTTTGAAGAATCATCTTTGGTCCCCAGGATCTCTTCAAGTTGTTATAGACAACACCACAGTGATGTAGTATATAAACAAGCAAGGGGGAATAGGCCTTACCCCTATGCAGATCAGCCATGTTAGCATGGGATTTAGCTTTACAGCACAATCTGATTCTACAGGCATCGCACATTCTGAGCAGGAGAAAGGCAGACCTTTATGAATGGAAACTAGATCAGGAGGTCTTCCAAGATTTGATTTATCTGTGGGGAGTTCCTCAAGAAGAACTTCTTGCCTCCTTTGGACAATCAGCCTGCAAAATTCTGCTCCAGTGCTCCATGCAAGAAGGCCTGGAAGACAAATGTCTTTTCTTTTTGCTGGACAAGGAATGTCCCTGAATGCTTTTCTGCCCTTTCCACTGATATCCAGGGTACTTTAGAAGATTTAGAAGGAATTCCCCAAGATCACTGTGGTGACTTCCTTCTGGCCCAGCTAACAGTGGTTTTCCTTTCTTTTGGAATTGGTTGAAGACAATTACCACAGACTTCCTCAGAGTGAATCTTCTTACACAAGAACAGGGATGTTTGATACATGCCAACCCCAAACAATGTCAACTAACTGCCTGGATGATAAGGTCGTAATAACTTTTAGGCACCTGTTTACTGTGGATGTGCAGCAGGTACTAATGGAGGCAAGAAAGCTTGCTATTAAAAGCTCATATGTTAACAAAAGGAAAAGGTTTTCTAGTTAGTGCCAACAGCATAACCAGCACCTGTTCAAAACTATAGTCCCTCTGTGCGTTACTGCCCTATGGCCTGTCTTATTCCTCTATCAAGATTCATTTGTCAGCCATTTCAGCGTCTGTCCATGGATCCCCCTCATTCAAGGCATTCTCATATCAAAATGTTTTGAAAGGGGCATTGTATAAGAAATCTCCAGAAAAAAAGTGGTGGTATACTTTGGGATCATAATTTTGTGTTAGAGGAGGTAACATTTACTCCATTTCAACCAGCTCATCTGGCTGAGTTGAAGTTTACTGGTTGCTCTGACTCTGCAAGAAGAGTATCTGTGTTGCAGGCTCTTATGGTGGGTCAGCCTTATCTCATTTGCCAAAGATACAAGGTTTCCTTAAGAACTAATCCTTTTATGCAAAACTTGTATCTGAGTTTACTTTAAGCCAAGCTTTCCAACTTGTGTTCTTCCCTGAACCCAAAACTGAGGGAGAAAGGATACTTTATACCTTGGATGTCCGCAGACCACTAAGGTACTATCTTCACAGAACAAAATCTTTAAGAACTTCCAATCAGTTGTTCATTTCTTGTGAAGGTAAGAAGAAGGGACAATCTGTGTCAAAGACTGTTTCCAAAGGGTTGTCACTGGCTATTACCTTTTGTTATTCCCAACACAACAAATCTATTCCAGGCAGGAACAAGGCACACTGTACCAAGGCCGTGGCTTTATCTCTTGTCTTTATGGAAAGAGTTGGACTTAGAAGTGTTCTAGAAGCTGCAACTTGGTCCTCTGTACATACTTTTACAAAGCACTACAAGCTAGATTCCTTCTCCTGACGTAGAATAGGCTTTGCTTGGCCCATTTTCCAGGAGCTCCTGGACCCTTCTCCGGTAATTTACCTATATAGCTTAGACTACTGTAGCAGTGATCAATATGAAAATCATGGTATAGTTGTGTAAGTAAACTTACCATAACTGTAAATATTCAGATGATCTCTTCTACAGTAACCACTCCCCTCCCAGCATCCCCCATGTTTTTTAGTGTTTTTTTTTATGCCAGGGTGTGAGCATTTGAATTTTGTTATTCCTATCAATGCCCTGTCAGAGCTCAGCCTCCCATTCTCAGTTGGCAGGAAAGCTCTGAAGGGCTTGGCATGCAAACTGTTCAAGCTGACTGATGGTTTGGAAGCATGGAAGGTGCCTTGAAGCTTTGGAAGCTGACTGGCAATTATATCCTATACAGGATATAATCCATATAGCTAAGGGTTCTGCAGCAGTGATAGTAAGTTTGCTTACAAAACTATACTTTATCAGTTTTGGATATTTCCATTCAGTCTGACATCAGTGCCCAACATTTTTACCATTTTCATGTCCATTGTTGCAGTGAACCATAGGCTGCAGAGGACCAAGGTGTTTCCTTACCTGAATGACTAGTTGCTAGTCATACCAATATTTGGAAAGCTAATAACAACACTGGAGTCTTTACTACAACTATCCCAGTCCTTGGGCATTACTTTGAATACAGCAAAACCCCAGGTAAAGCGATTGTAGATTCTCATGTTTATGGGATGCATGCTGGACAGTCAGTCTTGCAAGGCCAGTGTTCCTTTAGACAATATTCCCTCTGTTCAGCCATTCGTGAGTCAGTTTCTTCATCCGAGCTTAGTCTCAGAAACTGTTTGTCTCAAACAGGGCTTGGTGCCAGTTGCAATTAACCAAGTACCTTATGCAGGGTATCACAAGCAGTTTCTGCAGTGGACCCTTAAGATACAGTGGTTTTAGTGTACAGCAATCTGGCTCGAGCAGATCAGGATTACCAGAGTAAGCAAATCCCATTTGCAGTGATTATTACACACTTCCAGTTTCACTGTGGGGAGTTCTTTTCCCATTCCTACTCTTGTACTTGCCGTCACTATGGATACTTGTACCCTAGATTTAGGGAGGAGGAGTATTGTGTAGAACAGACAATCTGAGGCACATATTCACAGTTGGAGAGCAGTCTGCACATCAGTGTGTTAGAGAGGAAGGTGGTCTGTCTTACTCTGTAGGCTTTAGGGACTATATTAACAGTGACATTATGGCTGTGGTTAGATATATAAATAGGCAGTGTCACTCTGAGGTATGGGAATGAGTTGTGTGATATAACTGCTTTCGGATAGCCAGCCACATTCTTAGGGAGGCTAAATGTCTTGCAGTCAAGCTCAGGTTTTTATCTCATGAAGCTGCACAATTGTTTTCTCTTCCTGACAGTATTGCACAAACTCTTCCCTGCATGGACTAAGCCTTTGCTGTGAATTGTTTGCACCCATGACTATCGCCAAATGCAGGGAATTTTATTACTTAATCTCCCTTCTTCGGGAGTGGCCTAGGGACAGTCCTGCCCAGAAGTCAGCACCAGGAATACTTTACATCTTTATCTCATTTTCCTTTACACCACAGTTTATTCACAAAGTCAAACAGGACACTTCAAAAGTCAGTTTCATAGCCTTGTTTTCACCTCAACAAGTTTGGTTTCCTTTGCTTTAGCCTAATGTTTTAGAGGGACATTTGTGATTGAGGCCTGTCAGGGTCTTTCTGACTCAGCTCTCCAGAAAGCCTCACCCAGAACTTCACTCCTTTAACTACATGGTTAACGCATTTCAGTTATGGCCAGGGGCACTGCATACCATTTTAGGATTATGCAGATCCCCATTTTTGCACAGATGCTTAAGGCAAGATAAACATACAAACAGAGGTGGACATGTTTTTCCATTCGGGCTAATTTTAAGCACTTGTCTTTAGAAAGCCCTTTTTTCTTGTAGCCATATCTTCAGCTAGAAGGATTTCAGAATTTGAAGGGCTTTTGTGCTAAGCCTCATAAATTTAGCTTTTCATAAGGATAAAGTATCCTGACAAACAAGCCATGTCTTCATAGCAGGGGTAGCCTCAGAGACATAATTTTTTTGCCCCTGTTACCTGTCAGTCTCATCAGCCCCCTACTGAGCAATTCCGTCTTCATCATTGTGATGACAGTCAGCTGGGAGAGGCCATCATTTAGAAGCCATCAAGGGTAGTTTAACTTTTTTTTGCTTGATCGCTTATTCAGAACTTGCCCTTGGCAAAGTGCCAAATGAGAGCATGTAATGAGCTGACTGTAAAATCTATTCCCCCACTTCCACAAAGGGCATTTCCTCTTAATGGCCCCTTCCCTCGCTGGAAAGCGTGAGCCATGGTTTCCCCTGGTCTCCACCATGGAAATCACACCAAGTACATGTGCTCCTGAATACACACATCCATCCCCATTCTCCCCAGGAGAGAGATGAGTGGGTCATGCCCCTTCTCTTCTCCCCCTCTCTACTTGACTGCCTCAGTGCTGGGACCACTAATCAAACACCAGGTGCCTGGGTCACAGTAAGGATTCCACCCATCATAGAGGCAGATTTTGGGGTGTGTGTGTGTGTGTGTATATATATATATATATATATATATATATATATATATACCCATTTTCGTTCCACTATATGGATGTGCATAGACAGTAGAGCTTTTATTTGGATAAGAGCAAACCCCATCAAAAAATATTCTTAATTGTTTGTCTCATAGGCTTTAAGCAAATTGGGTTTTAATGTGTCCAAAGTCAGTGTATCCAGATGGCTTTAAGAGTGCATTAGATTTTGTTATATAAAATGCAGCAATTACTTGTTATGCTACAGCACCTTCAGACAGAGCACTGGCTCCCTCATAAGGCTTTTTCAAAAATAGTAACCACCAAACAAGTCCTCCTGCACAAAAGGCAATTGCAGGGCTCCACAAAGCAAGGTACATCCAAAAAGACAATGAGCCAGCAAACTGTGACCTGAAAATAATTTATTAATTAAAGCAGCATAAAAAACAAGTAACCAGGCCGGTTTCGGCTGGTAAGAAACATAGCCTTCATCAGTGTAAACATAAAAAATCAAATGCTACTGTTTATATACCTGCATCAACACCTTCATTGGTTCATTTAAAATTGCTCATTAAGACCAGGTGGAAATAATCCACCTAGCTTTACAATCCATTTTTTCACTTTAGAGTCTAGAATGGAATGCCAACCTGTTTTGTTTAATTTGTTCCCCTTTACCACGTCAATAATCATAAATGTAAATTTAGCTGATTTATGTAACATACAATGTTTATATAATGCATTGTTGGATTTTTTTGTTCTTGATATTACTTACATGCTCAGAAATTCTCAGCCTAAGAGGCCGAGATGTTTGGCCACTATAGAAAGATCCACAAGTGCATGTGGCTAAATATACCAGCCAATCACTGCTGCAATTGGCAAAAAATTTTATGTCATGCACCATGCCACAGTTTTTGCTCGTAAACTGTTTGGACTTAGATATTTTATCACAGTTTATACAGTGACCACATGGGAAACATCCAATCAAAGGTTCACCTGTAATGGTAGTTTGTGTCACTTGAGACCAGCTTTTATCATGAGAATGCTTGTAATGATTGAAACAGGATGCCAAATTTTTGCCTTTACGAAATGAAAACAGACACCTATCCGGCAACATATTCGATAGCTCCTGATCACACTGTAATATGTTCCATTGTCTGTATATGCTGTTAATAAGTACATCTGAATTCCTTGCATATGTGGTGACAAATCTAATGGGTTGTGAGTTATGTTCATCCCGTGATTTATAGGTCAACAGATCCTCCCTGTTCAATGTGTTTGCCCAGTTGCTGGCCCGCAGAACATGTCCCATATGATATCCCCTGGACTTGAATCTCCTAGTCAAATCCTGTCTGTGTTCTTGAAAAGTTGGTTCCTGACAACAATTGCACCTCATTCGTATGTATTGTGATTTGGGGATATTCCTAGCTATATGAGGAGGATGAAAGCTGGATGCATGGAGGACAGTGTTAAATTGAGGATACTTCCTAAAGACCTGCGTACTTAAAGTGTGATCAGATAATCTGTTGATCAAGACATCAAGGAAGGTGATGGTATCTACATGATGGTTAACTGTAAAATGCAGGCCCCATTTGTTGTCATTCAAATAGGATATAACAAATTCCAACAAGTAATCCACATCTGTCCTCCATACCATCCAGCAATCATCCAAATAGCATCTCCAAATGTCAATTTCATCCAGGAAAATATTGCGGCTACTATCATAAATGATTTGTACCTCAATAAATGCCATGAATAGGTCAGCGTATATGGGGGCAATGGATGCCCCCATAGCTGTACCCTTGGTTTGCCAATAGCAAGTGTCCTGGTAAAAAAAGACATTGTTGGTTAAGACGTTCTGCAAGACCTACAAGAAAGTTGTTAAATTCAGGCTGATATAAACCAGCCACCTGAAACCAATAACCAATGGCTTCCAGACCAACCTGATGAGGGATGTTAGTATATAAAGCACTGACATCAAGTGTGCACATAAGCCACGCTGGTTCCAACTGGGTTTCAGAAATAATTTTTAGGAATTCTGTAGTGTCTTGTAGACGAGAACGTACCCTAGGTAACAAAGGCTTCAGATACTTAGTAAGAAAAATAGACAAAGGTTCTGTTATGTATCCTTTTCCTGAAACAGTTGGTCTGCCGGGTGGATGAACAGGATCTTTGTGTATTTTAGGTAGAAAATAGATGCATTGATTGGCCAAATCATGAATCATAATTTGCTGCATCACCCTGTCAGTGATAATACCTTCGTCCCTAGCAGTTACCAAAAAGTCATCTATTTGCTTCTTGAATCTGAAGGTGGGGTTGGTAGACATTACTGAATAATAGCGTCTATCTAGAAGCTGTCTTTTGGCCTCATTATCATATTCAGACCAATTCATTACCACTACTGCCCCACCCTTATCAGCAGATATGATGACAATATCCTTATTGTTCTGTAACTCCATAAGTGCATCCTTTTCAGCCGGAGGCAAATTATTGGGTTTAAATGAAATATCAGAGCTTCGGTAGTGCAGATCTTTGAGAACACTGCTCTGAAACTGGTGCACTATGGGATGCATAGGGGGAAGATATCGTGATTTGTGATATGTAAACGTATCATTATCAGTGTTACCATCCGTATCACCAAATTGCAACTTAAGATTGAGTATTCTACAAAAAGACATAACATCCTGTTCCAAAAAATCCTCAGAGACCACAAAACCAGGAATAAAAGTTAGTCCTTTATTCAGAATGGACATGTGAGTTGTTGACAAACTGAAATCGGATAAGTTCAAAACATTTACATTTTCATTTATTTCTGTATTGCTAGTCTCAAGAGACTTTGAATATTGTTGATTTTTCCTGTGTTTCCTCCCCCCTTGTTTGTATCTTGGCCTAAAGGGACAAATCCCTGTGTCCTTTTGGGTGTCAGTGAATCTGATGCCAGGTGCATATCACTATCCGTACAAGAAGATAGATCATCGGTAGATGATCCATTATCAATTGGCCGTTTTTTGAGAATACATCTGGGCCTTTTTCTTTTAGGAGTTCTGGTTTGGCTTTGTATAACTCTAACTTGCTTATTGGTATTACTAAATGGGTTACTGCCCTGATAGTCTAACTGATCACGTTGGAATGTTTTGATTTTTCTAGATTTGAGTTGCTCTTCAAGGTTACTTAAATCAGTAGCCACCTTATGCAAGTGTCTGGTGAAGAAGGATTCTCCTTCAAATTTCTGCACCTCACTACACAGTTTTGTGACCTCACTGATTTCACGATCAACCACTCTGTCATGGTACTTGGCCAAAGCTTCAACAAAAGACATGGTAGCTTGCTGCTGGATGGCTCCCCACTGACTACCGAGTTCCTCATCCGTCTCACTTACATGAGGCTGTATTCTGATCCTAAGCCCTCTGGGTGTGATACCTTTGGCCATATAGGCCTTGAAGAGTTTGGAGTGCCATACATTAGACCTCAATGACCTCATATGCTTGTGCAATTGATCAAAAGCCAAACTGCAACTGGCCTCTGGACCCAGGGATACACTAATGTTGCCATTATCAGTAGTTGTACCAAAACCAAATACCCCAAGATCCTCTCTGTCAGTTGACAAACCAGATATCAAACTAATTAGATCCATACTGTGAAATTGCAATGAATACAATGCAAGGTTTATAAGCTTTTAACAATAACAGATCAAGCAGTAATCCACTTCTTAATAATGTTGTTCTTCAAAAAACATATATATAAATAGATATTGGCAATAATAGCACTTACCACAAACCAAGTAATGCTACATCAATATCAACAGACTGTATTCAGTCCATTCACACACTGAACAGGAGCAATAATAGCCAAAACCTGGGCCAAAATCTGGCAAAAATTAAGTTGAGGCTACGCTCCAATAATGGCAACATTAGTGTATCCCTGGTTGGCTCTTCAAGGCCTATATGGCCAAAGGTATCACACCTAGAGGGCTTAGGATCAGAATACAGCCTCATGTAAGTGAGGCGGATGAGGAACTCAGTAGTCAGCGGGGAGCCATCCAGCAGCAAGCTGCCATGTCTTTTGTTGAGGCTTTGGCTTTGGCCAAGTACCATGACAGAGTGGCTGATCATGAAATCAGTGAGGTCACAAAACTGTGTAGTGAGGTGCAGAAATTTGAAGGAGAATCCTTCTTCACCAGACACTTGAATAAGTTGGCTACTGATTTAAGTAACCTTGAAGAGCAACTCAAATCTAGAAAAATCAAAACATTCCAACGTGATCAGTTAGACTTTCAGGGCAGTAACCCATTTAATAATACCAATAAGCAAGTTAGAGTTATACAAAGCTAATCCAGAACTCCTAAAAGAAAAAGGCCCAGATGTATTCTCAAAAAACGGCCAGTTGATAATGGATCATCTACCGATGATCTATCTTCTTGTACGGATAGTGATATGCACCTGGTGTCAGATTCACCGACACCCAAAAGGACACAGGGATTTGTCCCTTTAGGCCAAGATACAAACAAGGGGGGAGGAAACACAGGAAAAATCAACAATATTCAAAGTCTCTTGAGACTAGCAATACAGAAATAAATGAAAATGTAAATGTTTTGAACTTATCCGATTTCAGTTTGTCAACAACTCACATGTCCATTCTGAATAAAGGACTAACTTTTATTCCTGGTTTTGTGGTCTCTGAGGATTTTTTTGCACAGGATGTTATGTCTTTTTGTAGAATACTCAATCTTAAGTTGCAATTTGGTGATACGGATGGTAACACTGATAATGATACGTTTACATATCACAAAATCACGATATCTTCCCCCTATGCATTCCATAGTGCACCAGTTTCAGAGCAGTGTTCTCAAAGATCTGCACTACCGAAGCTCTGATATTTCATTCAAACCCAATAATTTGTCTCCGGCTGAAAAGGATGCACTTATGGAGTTACAGAACAATAAGGATATTGTCATCATATCTGCTGATAAGGGTGGGGCAGTAGTGGTAATGAATTGGTCTGAATATGATAATGAGGCCAAAAGACAGCTTCTAGATAGACGCTATTATTCAGTAATGCCTATCAACCCCACCTTCAGATTCAAGAAGCAAATAGATGACTTTTTGGTAACTGCTAGGGACGAAGGTATTATCACTGACAGGGTGATGCAGCAACTTATGATTCATGATTCGGCCAATCAATACATCTATTTTCTACCTAAAATACACAAAGATCCTGTTCATCCACCTGGCACACCAATTGTTTCAGGAAAAGGATACATAATAGAACCTTTGTCTATTTTTCTTACTAAGTATCTGAAGCCTTTGTTACCTAGGGTACGTTCTCGTCTACAAGACACTACAGAATTCCTAAAAATTATTTCTGAAACCCAGTTGGAACCAGGGTGGCTTATGTGCATACTTGATGTTAGTGCTTTATATACTAACATCCCTCATCAGGTTGGTCTGGAAGCCTGCTGGTTTATATCAGCCTGAATTTAACAACTTTCTTGTAGGTCTTGCAGAACATGTCTTAACCAACAATGTCTTTTTTTTACCAGGACACTTGCTGTTGGCAAACCAAGGGTACAGATGTGGGGGCATCCTTTGCCCCCATATATGCTGACCTATTCATGGCATTTATTGAGGAACACATCATTTATGATAGTAGCCGCAATATTTTCCTGGATGAAATTGACATTTGGAGATGCTATTTGGATGATTGCTGGATGGTATGGAGGACAGATGTGGATTACTTGTTGGAATTTATATCCTATTTGAATGACAACAAATGGGGACTGCATTTTACAGTTAACCATCATGTAGATACCATCACCTTCCTTGATGTCTTGATCAATAGATTACCTGATCACACTTTAAGTACGCAGGTCTTTAGGAAGTATCCTCAATTTAACACTGTCCTCCATGCATCCAGCTTTCATCCTCCTCATATAGCTAGGAATATCCCCAAATCACAATACATACAAATGAAGCTCATTTGTTGTCTGGAACCAACTTTTCAAGAACACAGACAGGATTTGACTAGGAGATTCAAGTCCAGGGGATATCATATGGGACATGTTCTGCGGGCTAGCAACTGGGCAAACACATTGAACAGGGAGGATCTGTTGACCTATAAATCACGGGATGAACATAACCCACAACCCATTAGATTTGTCACCACATATGCAAGGAATTCAGATGTGCTTATTAACAGCATATACGGACATTGGAACATATTACAGCGTGATCAGGAGCTATTGAATATGTTGCCGGATAGATGTCTGTTTTCATTTCGTAAAGGCAAAAATTTGGCTTCCTGTTTCAATCATTACAAACATTCTCATGATAAAAGCTGGTCTCAAGTGACACAAACTACCATTACAGGTGAACCTTTGATTCGATGTTTCCCATGTGGTCACTGTATAAACTGTAATAAAATATCTAAGTCCAAACAGTTTACGAGCAAAAACTGTGGCATGGTGTATGACATAACATTTTTTGCCAGTTGCAGCAGTGATTGGCTGGTATATTTAGCCACATGCACTTGTGGAGCTTTCTATATTGGCCAAACATCTCAGCCTCTTAGGCTGAGAATTTCTGAGCATGTAAGTAATATCAAGAACAAAAAATCCAACAATGCATTATATAAACATTGTATGTTACACAAATCAGCTAAATTTACATTTGTGATTATTGACGTGATAAAGGGTAATAAATTAAACAAAACAGGTTGGTATTCCATTCTAGACTCTAGAGAGAAAAAATGGATTGTAAAGCTAGGTGGATTATTTCCACCTAGTCTTAATGAGCAATTTTAAACGAACCAATGAAGGTGCTGATGCATAAACAGTAGCATTTGATTTTTTATGTTTACACTGATGAAGGCTGTGTTTCTTACCAGCCAAATCCGGTCTGGTTACTTGTTTTTTTATGCTGCTTTAATTAATAAATTCTTTTCAGGTCACAGTTTGCTGGCTCATTGTCTTTTTAGATTTTTCAAAAATAGATCATTGGATGATGTATGTGCAGTTATGACATGAAGTTCTCTAAATACTGTGTGTAAGAAACAGTAATCGAGATGTGATCTCAAGGTGTAGGTCTTCCTTCGGAGCTACAGACACTAGATGTATGCTTTCATGATGCAACCCAGAAGGACAGCATTAGAAGCATATCCTACTGGTTGAAGAAGATGAGACTAAATCATCTCAAGATATGAAAGTCATGCATTTGCCATAGCTATAAATCTGCATGATTATAGCCCAACTTTTTCAACATATCTGCAGTCTTACCTCCAACCTTAAGTGGATGACATCTAGCTGAGTTTTACTTTTAGCATGTCTACTATTTTTGTAATTGCTTGGTTTCTCTTTACGTGCTTCACTTTCAAGTGACCCACTGGAGATGTGGACAGTGACGGCTGAGCATAGGGTATTATTGTTAAAGAGCAGTTAGATCCCAACATTTTTCAGATAATGACCTGCCTTTGTTCTTCAGCCTTAACCCTACCAGTTTGAAGCAGATGGATTGTGATACCAGGGTCAGTGTCAGGGTAAAGGAAGCTGACATAAAATGTATTTTATGTTTTCTTTCTCTATTCTCCTCTCTTGTTCATCATCGGCTGTTTACATGGCTTAGGAGTGTGTCTTTTTATCTTAGAAGGACAATGAATGTTTTTGTAAACTTGCTGTCTTCTCAATGTATATAAAAAAATGAAAGTCTGAGAATTGTTTTTTAGAGGTAATTGTTGCAGTCTTTGTTGGACTTAATGGCTTGTATATCACTAAGCCACACCAGTGTGAAGCCAAGGGAAGGAAGCAGACTTGATTATATATTGGAAGCTTCTATTGTTGTAGTACTGATGTGATTAAGCTTTTGCTCCTGACAAACTTTACTATGATGAGTAGAAATAAAATAGTCTAACCACTTAATGTTAAGTTGTCAAACTCGCCTTCATTCTTGCTGGATGGGTTCGGAGCCGATCCTCGGCTCCAACTCGGCACTTGCTAAGCTCGAGAGCTAATTTTACCAGCTCGAGGCAACCCTATATCCCATGATGCAAGGCGTGACTACCCCAGATTTCATTTGCCGCTTCGCGAAGAGGTCTCCTTTTACCAGCTCAGGTAAAGTCTTAGTAGTAGTATACTAAAGTCAGTCAGAAAAATTTTCTTTTTTCCTATTTCTTTCCCTTAATAGTTAAAGTTAACTAATACCTACCTATCTTACCCTATATTCCCTTTCTCCTTGTATAGGGATAGTTTTTTTTCCACCCTCAGGCCTTAAGCCTCCCTTCCATTATTTTTCTGTCAGGAAGTGTGGGTGTGTTATTAAATTTTTTTCCCTTTTATTAATTAACTGTGTGACTGGTGTGTGTGTGTGTTTTTTGGGTGGGCATACCATGTCCAAAGAAGTAAAGGTCTCAGGCTTGAAGAAGTGTGACTCGTGCTGTCAGAAAATGTCTCTGACAGACGGTCACACTTCTTGTGTGTACTGCCTGGGGCCTCTACACCTGCAGGACTCCTGTGCTATTTGTCACTCCTTCAGCCAGAGAGTCCTGCAGGAACGTAGGAACAAATTAATCCTACGTGGCTTGTTGAAGCCAGAGGGCTCCCCGACCAAGACTGGGTCGGGAAAGCCCTCTAAGCCACCTAAAGCCCAGACTGTGGTTCCTAAGCCTTCGGCTGTGGCTCCGACTCCTTCGGAGTCGAGATCGGCTCCGGCTGGAGCCGATCTTTCTATCTCTGAGGTGGTGCTATCGGTGCCGGCTGGCTCCGATACACTTGCACCGGTCGGCTCCGGCCGGAGCCGACACATCTTTGACCAGGACTGGTTCCGATAAGCTGTCGGCTCCAACTGGAATCGAAGGGTCTTCGGATCCGATGGCTCCTTCCAAGAAGAGATCTCGGTCCCCTTCCCTGGAGTCGATTCACTCGGCTCCGGGATCTCCTCTGTTTTCGGAGCGGAGCCATCGGAGCCGATCTTCAAGGTCTTCCAGGCTGTCAGACCATGACTTGGAGAGGGTGGTAAGTAGACTGCTGAAATCACAGGCACTGGCCCAGATGCTCCATAGCCCGTCTCAGCAGACGACCGCTATCCCCCATCCCTCTGAAATTCCTCCTCCAACTCTCCTTCAGAGATCGGAGCCGGAGCTTCTCGGAACGTTGACCGTTGGTGCACCGGAGCCGATACCTCCCCTGTCGGCTCCGTCTTCTTCGACTCCGATCTCCTCCATGAGACCTTCCTTGGAGGGATCCGGTCGTCGGGTCTCCCTTGTCGGCTCCGAGGGGGCGAGTGGCATCGGACCCTTGTCTGACCCCGCTCTCCCTCTTGGAGCTTCGGCATTGGTGAGCTCGGCACCATCGGCCTCGGAGCCTTCTCTTTCGGCGGGACCGGGGATTCCTGTTTCTTCGGAGCGGGAGTCTTCTGGCCTCCCTGGAAGGGGAGCCTTTGAGGTGATGAGGAGTGTTCTAGCCCTGGAGCTGAGTCAACGGTCAATTCCATTAGCTCCTCCATCTTCGGTGCCTGTCGATGTCTCTTCCCATTCTCTTGCTCCCGGACCTAGAGATCCATCGCCCCAGGTTTCCCCATTGGGAAGAACTTCCTCTTCCGAGGTTTCTCCTGATCCTTGGAGAACCCAGAAGAGGACGTGCAAGAGGAAGCACACTGACTTCCCCGAGTCTACGACATCAGATACCGACTTAGATGAGTTGGAGGGTTCCCCACGGTCCCCCTCTGAGGATGTCTCATTTTCAGACATCCTGGAACTTCTTAAGCAGAGGGGGAACTGGCCTTCCATTAACCCCTCCGAGGATGAGTCGGTATACCTGGAGGCTTTTGGATCTCGACCCTCCACCTCCTGGGTGTCTCCGCCTTCGACCGCTCATGGAAGTGGTGGCTCGAAGGCGTGAAGCCCCGGATTCTGTGGAACCAGTCCCCAGGAGGCCTTCTAAATTCATCACGGCCCCCTCAGACAAACAGTTTCTCACCAAGGGTGTCCCTGTTGATGCCATGGTGGTGGCAGCTGCCACCAAGAAGGAACTTGCTGATCCTTCTGTACCTGTCCATCCTCCTAACAAGGACTCTAGGACCATGGATAAGTACGGTAAGCGGATGTTTTCTTCAGCGACCTTCGCTATGCGCTCGCTGAACTACCTCTGTCACTTTACCCGGCTTCAGGGAGATATTCTCAAGGAACTAGGTGAGGTAGTTCAGGATCCGTCAGCTGCTGGGGCTCAAGAAAAGATTGCCTCACAGCTCGGAATCCTAAATTCTATAACTAACTCCTCCATGCGGCTCATTTCTTATGCAGCCAATGGGGCGAGTAGAGCCGCAGGCACAGGAATGGCACTTAGGCGTCAATCCTGGATGCGGCTTTGTAATTTCGCAGACCCCTTTAAGGCGTCCTTCACTAATACTCCCTTCGATGGATCGGCTTTGTTCGGACCTCAGGTGAAGGACACATTGACCAGGTGTGAGCAAGACGGCAAGACTCTTTCTGCCGTAGGAGTCCATTTCTCCACCCCTTCAAGACCCTATCCAAAAGGTTAGAAGGGAGGGAAAATGTGGATCTGAAGTAGGAGATTCATTTGTCTGCAACCTGTGGGTTATGGATCCGATATCGGATCCGAACCGGCATGGTTTTCCAGCTATGGATCCGAGCTCTCAGCTCCTCCCCTCACCCATAATGCCCTGCTCTCCCTACATGACCCCAGATCTAGTTTGCCGCGCTGGTGACCAGATTGGTTTTCTTGAGCTCTACAGCTAAGTGGTTTTATTAAGATTCTCTAGTGCTAAAATTTAAATTTTTTTGTCAGTTTTGTGTGAAAGGTTAGGTTCCTTTTTGTAGTTAAAGCTGTTTAGTTTTATATATTTAGTTTCCCTCCCCTCGCTGGTAGCGTAGTGTGTGTTTGGGCCTGTGTTGTGTGACTAGTTTACTTTTACTTTTTTACTTTAGTTTAAGTAAAGCTAGGCTTAGGATGTCTGAACAACCTAAGGCTATTTTTTCGAAGTGCTCCGAGTGTGGCCATAAGCTTTCCCCTGCTGATGGCCACACTCGGTGCGTTCGATGCCTTGGGGTTGAACACCTCACTTCTGGATGTTCCATTTGTGCAGGGTTCAACCCCAGGGCATTGAAGGAGCGGAGGTCTAAACTGGTCCTGGCGGGACTTTTGCCCCCGGACTCGGCTCCGACTTCCGCTCCTTCGGGGGGTACCGTGCTTGCGGTTCCCTCCTCTCCGGCTCCCCCTCCTCCTCCTGGGACTCAACCTCCCTGTAGTGGTTCGGAGGAGAGGGAAGCTAGAAAGAAGGACCGGAGGGAGAAGCACCATAAGCGGCGGGCCGAGACCTCTGTTTCGGCCCCGCCTGCCAAGCGGGCTTCTCCTCCGGCCTCCTTGTCTGCTGGTTCTCCCCCTCCTCGGCTCCGGTCACCCGTGTGCTTTTCACCGGGACCTGAGGAGGAGGAGACCCGATCTCCGTCGAGGCTATCCAGGAGGCACTCAAGGCCTACCTCGGTAGCCTCGTCGAGATCGACTTATAGTTTATCGGACGCTGATCTGGACTGGATGATGAGAAGGTTCATCCAGGCCCAGATGCAGAAGGGAGTGCTCTTGCCTCCCCCCCCCCCTCTGGGGGGGAGCTCGACCCCTTTCTTTAAACCTATAGCTCCTTCTCCGACCCGCTACCCGGGTTCGGAGCAGTTGGAGCCGAGCAGCTTCGGAGCGGGGGGTGGGTCGGCGCCGATAGTACTGTGCCGGATCCGACCCTGCCCTCGAGTGCTTCCGAACCGACCTCGGAGCCTGGATCCGAGCCGGATCCAGGGATCAGTGCTCGCCGGCGCCGTCTGTGTCGGAGCGCACTGTCCCCTCGGATCCGAGCGCTTCGGCGCCGGCTCCGATCCACTCCTCGGATCCGAGGGGGAGCCGATTGTCGGATCCTTTGGTCGAGGTCGGCTCCCCTTCGGCTTTTGATGTAGTGGAGAGGGCCCTGTTGAGGGTCTCCGGACCCCCGGCACTTGCTTCGGCTCCGTCCCGCGCTCCATCTGCACTGGGCCAGGCTTCCACCATCCGGCCATTGGGACAGCCCGCTCCTTTGCCCCAAGTTGTTCCTTTGGAACAGGTCACTGTTCAGGAGTCCTCTGACAGCCCCCCGGAGGATGCCCCTTGCAAACATACGTGCAAAAGGAGGCACATTGACTCCCCCGAGTCTCTCACAGAAGACACGGACTTGGAGGAAGGGGAAGGCTCCCCAAGATCACCCCCTGAGGATGTCTCATTTGGAGACATCATGGAAATGCTTCGCATAAGGGGTGGTCTGCCCCAAGTCTTCCTCGGACGAGTCCGTGTTCTTGGAGGCATTTGAAGCGGGCCCGTCTACCTCTTGGGTGTCCCCTCCTGCCGACCCCCTGGTGGACCTCATTACCACCAGGGCGTGGAAGGAACCGGACACCGTGGAGCCAATCCCAAAAAGGCCCGACCGTATACTCAGTCCCCCGGCTGACCGTGCCCATTGGAGTAAGGGGCCTCCGGTAGATGCCATGTTGACGGCGGCTGCCACCAAGAGGGAACTTGCTCAGGAGAGTCCCTCAGTCCATCCTCCGAGCAAGGAGTCTCGGATGATGGACCGCTTGGGGAAGCGGATGTTCAGTTCAGCGACCTTTTCAGTAAGGGCGCTGAACTACCTGGCACATGTGATTAGGATGCAGCGTGATCTTATTAAAGAATACGCTGCATCCCCCCCAGAGTCCATGTCGGAGGAGGACAAAGTGTTGCACTCCACCCGTATGGCCACTCTCAGGTCCGTCACTAATACCTCTATGCGGTTACTGTCCCATGCTACGGAAGGTGCCGCTAGAGCCGCAGGGGCAGGCCTAGTTACCAGACATCAGGCCTGGCTCCGTCATTGCGATTTCACGGAGCCCTTCAAGGCGTCATTTGCGAACGCCCCCTTTGATGGTTCTGCCCTCTTTGGCAAAACTGTTCGTGATACCTTGACCCAGAGCGAAAAGGACGGGAAGACGCTGTCTGCCGTCGGAATCTGCTTCTCTGTACCCCAGAGGCCCTATTCTAGGAACCAAAAGGGCCAGAAGAAGATGTGGTTCCGGAAGTCGCAGCAATCCCAGCCCGCTCAGGACAACCAGTCCTTCCTTGGCAGAGGAGGACAGGGGGGACGCCGCCCCAGGGGCAGAGGGGCTCCCAGGAACTTCGGGTCCAGAGAACCCTTCTCTGAACGGCCCGCGCAGCAGCCCTGAAGGGTTGCCCAGCTGTTCCACTCTGGAGGCAGTCCGGGGATGTTTTTCGGAGCACCTAGCGGCATGGGAGTCCATAACATCAGACCGCTGGGTCCTCCAAATCATATCCAGAGGATACCGTATCCCATTTCGTCACATGCCAAAATTGAAGTCCCTCCCCGACGTTCCACCCGGTCAGTGGGAGGCCGCTTAGGCAGAAATTAGCCATCTGCTAAAGAAAAGAGCCATCCAGCCCATCCCCCCAGACCAGATCGGATCAGAGTTCTACTCCAGGTTCTTTTTAGTGCCAAAAAAGACGGGGGATCTAAGACCAATTTTAGACCTTTCACTCTTGAACCTGGCAGTTCCCAAAGAGAAATTCCGAATGGTTACGTTGCAGTCTATTCTCCCCCTTCTGGGAGAAAATCACTGGATGTGCTCCATAGACCTCAAGGATGCGTACTACCGTATACTAATGGACAGGTGCTCCAGGAGGTTTCTCCGCTTCCGGCTGGGAGCCAGTCACTACCAATTCCGGGTCCTTCCCTTTGGTCTCACCACAGCCCCCAGGGTGTTCACCAAAGTATTAGCAGTGGTAGCGGCCCACCTGAGGCTTCAGGGGGTGCAGGTCTTTCCTTACCTGGACGACTGGCTTCTCACTGCCCCAACAAGGCATCTACTACTACTGGCGCGAGACTCCTTTCTCCATCTTGCTCCCCGTCTGGGCATCACAATAAATACAGAAAAATCCAACCTAGCACCCACGCAGTTCATAGATTTTATAGGTGCCAGGTTAGACACGAGGCGATTAAGAGCCTTCCTCACTGCGGACAGAATTCAGAATCTGCAGCTCCAGGTGCGGGCCATTCTCCCCTCAAGCTCAGTTCCGGCGGAGTTGGTCCTGAGGGCCCTAGGGTCCATGGCGGCAGCAATAGCACTTCTTCCTCTCGCCAGGTTCAATATGCGCATCCTTCAATGGACACTCCTAGTTCAGTGGTCGTATCTTGCTCTTCCCATGCATCATCCCATTGCGATCAGCAAGGCTTGCAAGCGGTCCCTCCTGTGGTGGCTACACTCTCCAGATCTCCACGGAGGCCGCCCCTTTTGTGCTTCTCCCCTCGCCACGGTGACCACGGACGCCTCCGCCTCGGGTGGGGGCATTTTGCAGGCCGGACGGTCCAAGGCACGTGGAACGATTCAGAGACCTTACTGCATATCAACGTTCTAGAGATGAGAGCAGTGCTCTTAGCATTGCTAGCACTTCAGACCTTTCTTCCCTTGGGAACAATTGCGATTCAATCGGACAACATGTCTGTCGTCTGGTATATCAACAAGCAAGGAGGAACCAGGTTTTACCCTTTTTGTCGAGAAGCCATGAGAGTGTGGGAATGGGCAATCTCCACCAACCACTTTCTCATAGCAACGCATATTCCGGGTCGGTCCAACATCCTTGCGGACAAACTCAGTCGCACCATTCTCACCATTACGAGTGGTCTCTCAATACTCAGGTAGCGGAATGCATCTTCGCATGGTGGGGAACTCCTTGTTGCGATCTTTTTGCGTCTCCCTCAAACACCAAGTGCGAAAGTTTTTTCGCTCTAATACCTCCTCCCGGAGGTACCCCAAGAGACGCTCTGGTGCATGCTTGGCCACCCGGTCTTCTTTATGCTTACCCCCTCTTGCCTCTGATGCTCCAAGTTCTTCAGAAAGCCTCTCGGTTGGGGTGCAGAATGATTCTCATTGCCCCATTTTGGCCTCGACAGATCTGGTTCCCTTTCCTAAGGTCTCACTCAGTGAATCCTCCTTGGATTCTAGATCCCATTCCGGATCTGATATCTCATCCATCCCGCTTATCAACCCTGAATCTGGACAACCTGAAGCTGACCGCTTGGCTGCTGCAGTTCCACTCCTGATCAGGACTCCCGGTATTTCGTCCCCAGTTAAGGCCATCCTGGTGGCGGCTCATAAACCATCCACCAGGAAAGTTTACCGCAGTAAGTGGAAACGGTTCTCCTTGTGGGCAGAGCGGCAAGGTCTAAACCCCTTCACAGTTCCCCTTCCTCTGGTGCTTGACTTCTTAACCTCTCTTTTTAATGATGGTGCCAGCAGTTCCACGGTCAAAGTACAACTTGCGGCAATTTCTCATTATCATATTGGTCACGTCTCCAGTCCACTGATGTCTGCCAAATTGTGTAAGATTTTCCTAAAAGGTACTTTCCTTCTCAGGCCCCCTGTAAAGCAAGTGGTTCCTCCTTGGGACCTTTCTTTGGTCCTCCAGGCCTTGACCGCTCCCCCCTTCGAACCGGCGGCTACGGTAGATCTGAAATTTTTATCTTTCAAGACGGCTTTTTTAGTAGCCATTACCTCGGCCAAGAGAGTCTCAGAACTTCAAGCCTTATCAGCCAAGCCTCCTTACTTGGTCTTTCATCCGGACCGTGTATACCTCAGGACCAACCCGTCCTTTCTTCCTAAGGTAGCTTCTGAAGCAAATATTAATCAATCCATTAACCTCCCTGTTTTCTTTCCTAAATATCAAAACAAGGGTGAATCCAAGCTTCATTCCTTAGATGTTCACAGGCAACTTGGATTTTATCTAAACAGGACTGCTGGTCATAGGCAATCCGACCAGTTGTTTATTTCCTTTGCTAAATTTAATTTGGGCAAGCCAATTTCTAAAGTCTCATTATCTCGCTGGATTTCACAGTGCATCTTATTGGCTTATCAAGCTTCTGGAAGGCCCGCACCGGAGGGAGTACATGCCCATTCAACCCGGTCAGTCTCTACCTCGGCCTTTAAGGCTAGGATTCCTCTGGATGATATTTGTTCAGCAGCCACTTGGGCTTCATCTCATACCTTTATTTCCCACTACAAGTTGGATATTACATCTAGGGGTAGAGCATCCTTTGGCTCCGCGGTGCTCCGGAATATCCTTCCATGATGGCCGCCCAAGATTCAGGTAGCTGGGGACTCTGTCCCACAAGTTGCAGACAAATGAATCTCCTACTTCAGATTTAGAAGTTATGTACTCACCATAACGTTCCATCTGAGTAGGTGTATTCATTTGTCTGCAACCATCCCGCCCTCCTATCCCCCTGGCCTTTTCAGTTTCCTGCATATTATGTGTTACCCTTTTCAGGGTGTTAATGCTGTTGGCAAACTCGATCTGAGGTCATGTAGGGAGAGCAGGGCATTATGGGTGAGGGGAGGAGCTGAGAGCTCGGATCCATAGCTGGAAAACCATGCCGGTTCGGATCCGATATCGGATCCATAACCCACAGGTTGCAGACAAATGAATACACCTACTCAGATGGAACGTTATGGTGAGTACATAACTTCTAATTCCGTAAATCTCAGGGAGTCACGCCGGACGCATGTGGTCAGTTTACCCCCAGAGGCAGAGGGGGTAATAACAATAGACGCCGCCCCAGGGGCAGAGGGGGTCCGCAGAACCAGGGTAACAGAGAGCCTCTCTCTGATAAACCCTTCCAGCACCCCTGAGGTGTTGCCCGACTGTCCTCCCTTGGAGGCAGTCGGGGGAAGATTGTCGCTGTACCCAGCAGCCTGGCGTTCCCTTTCTCAAGACAAATGGGTACAGTCGATCATATCCGAGGGTTACAATATCCCTTTCGTGAGATATCCTGTTCCTCATCAATCCCTCCTGGACGTTTCACCCGGTCTAAGGGAGTTGGCAAAACTGGAGGTATCATAGCTCCTAGCAAAAAGAGCCATCCAACTAGTGCCAGCAGACCAAGTAGGATCCGGAATCTACTCAAGATTCTTTTTGGTTCCCAAAAGACCGGAGATTGGAGACCAATTTTAGACCTCAGCAAACTAAACAAGTTTGTCAAGAAGGCAAGGTTCCGGATGGTCACGCTTCAGTCCATTCTACCCTTTTTGGGCAAGGACAACTGGATGTGCTCAATAGACCTTCAGGATGCGTACTGTCACATAAAAATTCACAGGCGCTCCAGAAGGTTTCTCCGCTTTCGGCTGGGGATCAGTCATTTTCAATTCAGAGCCCTGCCCTTTGGTCTCACTACAGCCCCCAGAGTGTTTACCAAATGTATGGCAGTGGTCACGGCTCACCTGAGACGTCAAGGATTCCAGGTGTTTCCATATCTAGACGACTGGCTCCTCTCTGCCACCACCAGGCATCAACTTCTCAAGGCCAGAGACTACACTCTTCACACCTGCAACCAATTGGGGATTTCTATAAACTTCGAAAAATCTTCACTGTCGCCTTGCCAATCTATTACCTTTATAGGCGCAGAATTAGACACTGTCGGAATGTCAGCAAGACTCACAAACCAAAGAATTCTGGACATCCAAAAGTATGTTCGGATCATACTACTCAGCAAAAAGATCAGGGCCAGATTTGTCCTGAAGGTGCTAGGTCTTATGGCTGCGGCCATCGTAATGCTTCCTTTAGCTCGCTTCCACATGCGTCTTCTGCAGTGGATGTTGTTCACCCAGTGGTCCTTCCAGCAGCTCCCCATGCGCCACGAGATCTTCGTGACGCAATTGTGCAAGAGTCACCTAACCTGGTGGATATCTTCTCCGCAACTCCATCAGGGCCGACTATTTGTTCCCCCAATCCCGGTTGCCACAGTCACTTCGGATGCCTCTCTGATCGGGTGGGGGGGGGGGCATTATCAGGGCAGGATGGTCCATGGGACTTGGCAACCCATAGAATACCATCTGCACATAAATGCCCTAGAGATGAGAGCAGTGCTTTTAACGTTGCAAGCCCTCAGCGACTTTCTTCCTTTAGGGACTATTGCAGTTCAGACGGACAACATGTCCGTAGTCTGGTATATCAACAAACAGGGCGGGACCAGGTCCTATCCACTTTGTCGAGAAGCTCTCAGACTCTGGCAATGGGCAATCTCCTCTCATCGGTTTCTGATAGCAACGCATATCCCCGGGTAATCCAACCTCTTAGTGGACAGACTGAGCAGAGCTATTCTCATGCCACACGAGTGGTCTCTCAAACAATCAGTAGTGGACGAGATTTTTCAGAAGTGGGGCGTCCCTTCCTGCGACCTTTTTGCTACACCCCAAAACAGCAAATGCCCAGACTTCTTCTCTCTCTTTCCACTACCAGGCCATCCCCCCAGAGACGCTCTAACCCAGGAGGATTGGCCCTGGGGACTTCTTTATGCCTTTCCTCCATTCCCGCTGATACCTCAAGTGATTCAGAAAGCTACCGTCTTGAGAGCCAAGTTGATTCTCATTGCCCCTTACTGGCCTCGACAAATTTGGTTTCCGTCCCTACATCGTCATCTCTTGGTTCAGCCTTGGCATCTGGATCCAGTTCCAGATCTTCTGACCCACCATTCGGGTCATCTGCACCAGGCCATTCATTCTCTCAACCTCACTGCTTGGTTGCTCCACCTCCTTCCTTAGCCAGGCTCCCTATGATTTCTAATCCTGTGCGAGATATCATAGTAGCTTCTCTAAAGTCCTCTACCAGAAGGATTTATGCTAGCAAATGGCAGCGTTTTTCCTTCAGGGCAAAGTCTAGGGACATAGATCCCTTTACTGCTCCAGTGCAGTCACTCTTGGACTTCCTAGCTGAGATTTTTCAGTCGGGTTCTTCTTCCTCTACAGTTAAGGTCCAGCTGGCAGCAATCTCAAATTTTCATGTTGGCTTAGCGGACCAAAACATAATGTCTCACAAGCTTTGCAAAGCCTTTCTTAGAGGGATCTTTCTTCTGAAACCTCCAATCAAAGATACCCCTCCGCAATGGGACCTGAATTTAATGCTGGCATCCTTGATTCTACCCCCCTTTGGACCGGCTGCTACATGCTCATTAAAATTTCTTTCCTGAAAGACAATTTTTCTGGTGGCTGTTACTTCAGCCAGGAGGGTGTCTGAACTTCATGCTCTCTGTGTCCGTCCCCCATACTTGGTTTTCCACAAAGATAGAGTATCTTTAAGAACTAATCCATCTTTTTTGCCCAAGGTTGCTTCCCAGACCAATATTAACCAATCTATTGATTTGCCAGTTTTTTTCCCTAATTATTCTGACAAAGCGGAACAGAAACTTCACTGTTTGGATGTCCATCGCCAACTAAGATATTATTTAGACAGAACTAAACAATTAAGAAAATCTGATCAACTGTTTCTTTCTTATGCAGAAAACAGGAAGGGGGTGCCGGTCTCCAAGGTGACCTTATCCAGATGGCTGTCTTCTACCATTTCTCATGTTTATCTCCTTAGGGGCAAGCAACTGCCCTCGAAACCAAACGCACATTCTACAAGACGCCTATCCACTTCTACAGCTTTTCAGGATAGGCTAATTATTGACACCATTTGTGCGGCAGCCACTTGGGCCACTCCTCACACCTTTGTCTCTCATTACAAATTGGACTTGGCCTCCAGAGACAGGGCTAGGTTTGGTTCCACAGTTCTCAAGAGTCTGTTCCATTGAGCCACCCAGGATAGAGGTGCTAGGACGGTCCCATCCAGCAAGAATGAAGGCGAGTTTGACAACTTAACATTAAGAAGTTATGTACCTACCATAACGTTCCATGTTAGCTGTCTTCTCTCGCCTTCTTTCTTGCGTCCCTCCCTCCTTCCCCCTAGCCTGGACAGACCTTGAAGTTGTACTCTTCTCTGGGTACGATCCATTCCTTCTATGGGCCCCAGTAGGAAGTGTCACTAGTATCTAGTGGTTACCTTTCTTGGTTTCTTTCCACATTTAGTTCCTCTTCTTCCTTTTTGGGAAGAAGGTTACTGGCAGGGTTTTTTTCTATAGCTACCAAACGAGGTCTGGGGTTGTCACGCCTTGCATCATGGGATATAGGGTTGCCTCGAGCTGGTAAAATTAGCTCTCGAGCTTAGCAAGTGCCGAGTCAGAGCCGAGGATCGGCTTCGAACCCATCCAGCAAGAAAGAAGGCGAGAGAAGACAACTAACATGGAACGTTATGGTAGGTACATAACTTCTTATTTTTTTCATGTGGTTAGCAACAAGAAGATGGTGTCTTGTGATGACAGTTGGTGGCTGGAAAAACATTCTGTATGACTGTGTGCTACACTGTGCTGAGATAATGTTAGCTTGACTTGTCTTTTTGGCATCTCCATCTAGAAAAGGTATCTATTTAAAAATTATTTATTAATTTTTCTAACTTATGACAATAAAGGACAGTATTTCTGCAGTAAGAAGTAGCCAGGGAACTTGAGTATTTAGAGCTTAGCTTTTTCTGTACACGTCCTGTTAGCTTTAACTTTCCCTGTTTATGCCATTCCAAGTATATTTAAATTTGCATTTGCACTATTTTCTTTATTATTTAAGTAAAGTTGAATCTGCTCTTGTCTTTTTCATCCGCTCCTCAATGGATGGGTCACGGATATGAACGTGGAACCAACTTATGGCCACTTTTAAAGACTTGCCTCCGTAACTCGAGCTCCTCCCCTTACCCATAATTCTGCAGATCTTGTTTGCCACTTCAGTGTATTGACATGGTTTACTGTAGCTTGGACGTTAATGGATAGGATAATTTATTAGCTTTCTAAGCTATTCTTTTTGTTCCTGCCTCATTGCTTTTATATATATATATATGTGTGTGTGTGTGTGTGTGTGTGTGTGTGTGTGTGTGTGTGTGTGTGTCTATATATGCCTTTGCAGTGTTTTGTCCCCCTGCATCTAGTGTTATCTAGTGTTATCTATTGAAGGTACATCTTTTTTACCATTGCTGGTAATTCTTCTCTGTTTTTACCTTTGTTAGTAGTCATCTCTTCTTTCCCTTTCTCTCTCTTCTGGCACAGATTCTATTTTTTTCACTATGTCAGAAAAGCCTAACGGCTTTAAAAAAATGCACCTTTTGTGGGCATTAGATTCTTAATTCTGATGCCCACCAGAAGTGCGTTTATTGTCTGGGCTCAGCACTGCTGGATGCTGAGTGTGATATTTGTGTAGTTTTACGTACTGGGCTTTTTTTAAATGCTACAACAAACTAGTATTTAAGAGTTTATTACACTCTACATTTTCTGCATCTTCTTCTGGAGCTCCTCCTCATTCCCAAAAACTTTCCGAGAAGACTAAGGGGAATTCATCAAAAAAAAAAGCAAAGAGGCTTGGAAACGATCTGCTGATCATTTTCCTTCCTCTATTTTGGAATTAGCTCCTCCTGAAAAGGTCTCCAAACCTTTGGATCCACCTAGCTTCTTGGATTCGACAAGATCAGAATCAGAATCTCTGTCTTATTGCTCGTCCACTTTCAACCTGGATTCAGTACCCTCTCAGATCCAGTCTCCTTTCCTACAGGAGACCCATTGAAGTACTGACAGGCCGCTCTCTACCTTGTCATCTCTCAGGTCGTCTAGGAGCCTATCCAGAGCTGATGTGGACAGGATGATGACGAAGTTTCCGTGTGTCTAGATTCAGTTGGGCGTTTTACCATTTTAGTCTCCCATCCGACCTGTGAGTCTGCCACCAGCCTCAACCCAACTGTTGACTCCTACTTCACTCCAGCCTTCGGTGTCGGAGCCATCTGACACAAGAGTTCTGAGTTTGCCTGTGTTAGATCCCAAGGCCTGGCCTTTTTCAACTCTTATCAACATCTCTGATCCAGTCATTGCCAAGGGGTTCATTTCAGAGGGACTTCATCAAGGAGTTTTTCAATGCCCCATCAGGGCATATCTACAGAGGACATGAAGACTGTTTCTTTGCAATTGTCCACCCTACTGTCCCTGTCGAATGCCTCTATGAGGTCCATTTCCCACAACTCAGAAGGTGTTTGATAGTCGCATGGTCAGGAATTGCTGTGAGACAGAACACCTGGATGCTGCTTTGTGGTTTTGCAGAGCCTTTCAAGCCATCATTCGTCAATCCTCCTTTTGAATCTATTTTACTTGGCCCTAAGGTTAAAGAAACCCTATCTAGGTGTGAACAAGATGGGAAGACTTTAACTGTCAGAGGGATACATTTTTCTACGCTTCAGAGGAGTTTTTCTCAAAACTTGAGAGGTGGTAGGAAAATATGGATGTTAAGTTGTTTATCTCGCCTTTGTTCTTGCTGGTTGGGATCAAAGCCGATCCTCGGCTCCGACTCGGCCATCTTCTATAGCTCGAGAGCTGTTTACTGGCTCGAGTATACCCCTTATCCCATGATGCCTAGCGATAGCCACCCAGATCTCGTTTGCCGCTTCAGATGCGAGGTGTCATTTTTCTGGCTGAGGCTCGTATAAAGTGATGTTAAGTTGTCTATCTTGCCTTGCTGGATGGTTTCGGAGCCGATCCTCAGCTCCGACTCGGCAATCTACTAAAGCTTGAGTGCTATTTACTGGCTCGAGGCCCTCCCTATATCCCACAATGCTAGGCATCAGATCCCCAGATCTTGTTTGCCGCTTCAGCTACGAGGTTGCGAATTTACTTGGCTCCAGGTCGTATTAATCTTTTCTTCTAATATTAGTATAAAAGTTAACTTTAGTTTTTTTTCTACAACCTTATCTTATATATATAGCTTTCCAGTTAGTTAATTCACTGTTTACTCCCTAATATTCCCTCAGAAACTTGTTTTTAGTTAGAGAGTCCCCCCCCCCCCCCCTTTTTTCTTAGTGGCTAATCTCCACTCCCTTTCCTGTGTTAATAGGGTAGTGTTTAGCTCTTCTACTTTACTACAGTTTGTAGACTTGTAGTTTTTGTATATTTTTATATATATATATTTGGCATTAGTATATAGCTGTGTAGTTATTAATATTGTTAGTTTAACTAGTGCGAGTGTGTGTGTGTTTTTCTGTGTGTTTAAGCACTACTGACTTTTCTTCTTTGGTATCCACTATGTCTAAGGATACCAAAGTCTCAGGTTTTAAGAAGTGTGACTCGTGCTGTCAGACGATGCCTCTGACAGACGGCCACACTTCTTGCATTTATTGCTTGGGTCCCCTACACCTGCAGGACTCCTGCTCGGTCTGTCATGCCTTCAGCCCGAGAGTCCTGCAGGAGCGTAAGAACAAGCTCATCCTGAGAGGCTTACTTAAGCCAGAAGGATCCCCGACCAAGCCTTCGTTGGGTAAATCATCAAAGCCCGCCAAGCCGTCGGCTCCCTGTTCGGAGCCGTCGCCTGGTGGAGCTCTGCCTCCTCTTCGGCTCCGGCTGGAGCCAACACCTCTGGACCTCAGTCGGCTCCGACCTTAGTGTCGGAACCGTCTTCGAGCCAAAAACGTTCTAGGTCCCCTTCCCTAGAATCGGTTCGTTTGGCTCCGAGGTCACCATTGCTCCAATCTGAAAAAAGCCATAGGTCCCACTCATCTCGGTCTTCCAGGCTATCCGATCATGACTTAAAGAGGGTGGTCAAGTAGACTCCTTAAATCGCAGGCCCTGGCCAAAATGTTAACCAGCCCATCTCAACAGACTGTGGCTGTCCCGATATCTTCAGCAGTTCCTCCTCCGACTCCCTCCTTATGTTCAGAGCCGGAGCTGGTTGGGGCTTGAATCTTGGTAACGTCGGAACCGATGCCACACCTTTCGGCTCCTTCGTCGGCTCCGATCTCTTCTTTGGTTCCGTCCTTGGAGGGATATGGCGCCGAGACTCCCTCGTCGGCTCCGAGGGGGGCCAGTGGCATCGGACCCTTGTCTGACCCCGTTCTCCCTCTCGGAGCCTCGGCGCAGGTGAGCTCGGCCCCGACATTGGCCTCGGAGCCGTTCCTCTCGGTGCCGGCAGGGGTTTTCCTCTCTTCGGAGCGGAGACCTTCTGCTCTGCCTGACAGGGGCGCCTCCGAGGTCATGAGGAGTGTGCTGACTCCTGAGTCGGCCCCTCGATCAGCCCCTTCGGCTCCTCCCCCCATGGTGCCTGCATCGTTCTCTGTCCATCCTCCTGACCCCAAGCGTGGAGAGCAAATGCTCCAGGTCACCCCATTGGGCGTATCTTCCTCTTCCGAGGCCTCCCCCGATCCTTCGGAGGAGCCCCTATGGAAGAGAAAATGTAAGAGGAAACATGTCGACTCCCCCGAGTCAGTCACGTCTGATACCGATTTGGAGGATTCGGAAGGGTCCCCAAGATCCCCCTCTGAGGATGTCTCCTTTTCAGACATCCTAGAGATCCTTAAGCAGAGGGGGAACTGGACACTGGAACTGAACTGGGTTTAGCTAAGTATAGTAGAAGTAAAAATAATTGGTTGAGCATACTGATTTTAAGGGAATTGTTAAATAATAATCTGCAGATGCCATTAGCTATGAATACTAAACCCATGTCTAAAATATAGAATTGTTTTTCCAAATTAACAGTGATATATAAAGCATATTTTTCAATATTTTATAGAATATTGAGATCAAAAATTATGGGCTTTAATGTGTCTCATTGGAACTGTTTTATAAAAATAAAGAAATATTCTCAGAAGCTAACAAAAAGCTGTGTCTAAAATTTGCAAGTAATTCCACATCATCTAGTTACTGTAGAATTTTTACTTGGAGGTTTTTACACATGAGTTATCTAATACCACACAGATAGCCCTTTTTTACAAAGAAGAAAATCTAAGATGCTCGAGATCTGTAGGCAGACTGGAAACATATGATTTTAGAAAGTCAAATGGTCATCTCATTTTGGAAAGAATTTGGAAACTTCACTAAAGCCTTATGGTCAGATAAATGCAGTATTACATATTCTTTGATTTTATTCAGTGTTCCAATTCCTAGAACGCAAGTGCTTCTCTTTTGGTCATTCCTGGCTATTGCCATTAAGGTTATTATAGTGAATTGGAAAAATAAAAATATCTTCTCTTTTTCAGAATTTATCTGTCTGGCAAAAAATGTGTGTAGCAAAGAACTGCAAAGTTTGCATAATAGAACTATGAATATTACTCATAAAAAACACCTTGGCAAAAACTTAAAGATCTATTAGAAAATATTAATGTTGTGGTCTAATGTCAATATCTGTTATGGACTTTGTGTGTAGTTTTATTTATTTGATTGTTGAAATTTTGTAGTTATTGTTCAATTTTAAAATGCAATAAAAAGTAAAAAAAAAATTTTTTTAAAGCTGCAAGACTTATTAGTAGCTTTCACGCCTATCAAGTGTGAAGCAGAGAGAAGCTTTGATATGTTTTAAAAAATACAAGTTTGAAAGTTAAAAATGTACAGTCAGTCTTAATAGGAGCGCCATAGCTTAGGCTCTGCATTACGCTTCTGTAACTCTGCTTTATATTTAATTTGGAGTGCATTTTAATAAAAAAAATGAATAAACCTTTTTATTAACAACTTATTGGCATCCACTCGGGTTCGAAATATCCCTGGAACCGAATCAGCTTTGTCCAAAGACATATCAGAATTCTGCAAACTGAAGATCCAAAAAACACAATAGCACAGAGACTACGATTCAACTGTTCAAAATAGCTTTACTAAATACAACCACCATTGGTACCCCTGCCTTTCGCCTTCAAAGGATACATAATTAGAAAACAGCTCATTTTCATACAGGTGAACCCCTCCATAATCACATATAATTAATCACATTTAATTACTCTTAAGGTGCCCAGCACCCATAAAATATTAATTTGGTCTATTTTGTGCAAGTATAAATATATTCTTCACATAATGCAAAAACAAATACAAAATTCATACATCAAAATAGCAAACCTTAATAAAAAAAATTTTTTCTTCTTAATAACATTAAATATCAAAAACACATTAATCTGCTAAGTTAACATCAAGGTTGAGACTCCTGGGAAGTAAAGTTTTAAAATTCAAGATTAAGTTACTTTCTAATTCATTTAACTTTTTACCATCCCTCCCCGTGCAAAATAAGTTGTGCTAACACACTAAAAAAGAAAGCCATCATCTCCAACATGTATATTTGTTCACCCACTGGACGTCTCGTTTTTATTGCGGTTGTCCCCAAAATGTTCCATTATTCTCACTTTTATAGCCCTCTCCGTTTACCCAATGTACCACTTGATGCTGCCGCATCCATACCCCACAATATAAATTACCCCATGGTACCAACAGTACCCTTTTTGACAAGGGACTTTGTGAAATTTTCATATGGGAGATATGGTCTCTGTGCTATTTGTGTTTTTTGAATCTTCAATTTGCAGCATTTTGATATGCCTTTGGACAGAGCTGATGCAGTTCCAGGGGTATCTCAAACCCCAGTGGATGATAATAAGTTATTTGCCGAGTTACTCAAGGAACATGAGGCCAAACTGGCAGATCAGGATCCATGGTCGACTGCTGGTGAGACTGATCATAATGTATGCTTTGATCAACTTAAAAGACTGATGGGTAAAGAACTTAATTTATGCTTTGACACAAAGCTTTTGGAGAAGTACTTCAGTTTAAATATCACTCCAAGAGGTTTGAGGGTTGATAAGCTTCCTACTTGGGACTTTATCGAAGATGAGCAGGGTCTGATGGATGAATGGAAGTAGGTGTCGTTGGAGTGTACTTTGGGCCGGATCCGCATTTTAGTTAAAAGGAACATGTGAAACAGTGAGAAGTTGCAGTGTCAAATTGTGGAGCTGCAACGTAAATTGGTTAATGTGTTATCGGAAACTGCCTTTTCTTGTAAAATAGGTAATATTAAATCTAAACTTGAGAAATTAGAGCTAGAAACAGTTGACTGCAAGAGGAAGAAGTTGATCCGGGACTTAGGTGACTTCAGAAGTGGTTTGATGTATGCTTGGTAGCACAAACCACATCTTGGGCAGTCCAAACTCCTCTCCAGGAAGCCAGGTGAAGTTACGGCTGTTGAAAGAGACTCGTCGGTCTCGTCTGTGGATACCATGTTAAAAAAGAGCGTTTCTTTTGAAACTATAGAGGGGGAAGAGTTGTCAGACTCTTCATATCAGTCGAAAGGTAAAGAAAAAAACTGCTTTTTCTTGGGGCAACCAGGGAAAGGGCAGGAAGAATCACGGCAAAGGGAGAAAGGTTTAGCGGTCTGTCCATATTCCACTGACGGTGTTGTGTGTGTTGAGAGCACATCAGATTCAGCTAAGATTTCTTTTGAACTGGACTTTAACTCTCATGTGTTGTATTTATGTGGCTTGTGCAATCTTGGCTCTAATGTAAGCAGTTACAAAGGTTTGAAAATTGTCAGTCTGTCTGGTATTTATTTAAACAAATCTGCCATGAAGCTTTTGAGCAGGGGAACTAAGTTCTTTCCCACTTGGATTCCAACTTTGGTAGAGATATTATTGGAAATTAAATAATTTGTAGAAAGTTGCATCTAACTGTTTATGTTGAAGAAAAAAGACCTGAGAATAATGTAGGGGATATTCATGTTGATGCTGATGTTGACCCGTTGAATGTTTCCATTTATGAATGTGAGTGGTTTGAAGAACGTTCTGAGGGGGAAATTGACGCAGGTTTTAATACTGGTTATGGTAAGCTTGTGATTCCTTTTCTACGCTATTCTAGCAGTTTTTTACCACCTTAATTATCTTCTACAGTTTGTTTATTTGAGCAGGTCATCTGTAAAGAAATTGAGCATGAATATTGGAGGTTTGTTAAGGCAAAAAAACAATATAATCTTACCAAAGGTGAATGGGATGCTCTGAATGAGCTAAGGGGCAAATTAGATGAATGTGTTTTCAAGCAGGCCGATAAGAGTGGGAATTGGGTAGTGATGTCTAAAGTCAAATACAATCAGATGGCCTACAAATTGTTAATACAGGAGGATTATGTTAAATTAAAGCATAGTTCCATTGCACCTTTTAATAATGTGCTTTTGAAATTATTGGAAATGGATGAAAGATTGGGTTTTTTATCAGTGGATGATGTTAAAAAACTGTTTATCCTTAAATCTCGTGACCCTATTTTTTATGTGATACTTAAGCTGCATAAGGCTTTGATGAATCCGCCTGAGAGACCCATTGTCTCCGGGGTGGATTCTTATTTGCAAAATGTAGGGATATTTTGGATTCATTGCTTAAGAAATATTTGGTTAAGATTCTGGCACATATTACTAATACCCAACAGTTATGTGAAATAGTAAGTCAAATACAATGACAAGAAGGTTATTATTGGGTTTCGATAGATGTTAGTTCACTATATAATAACATTCAGTTAAGATGGGGTTTGGAGGCCATTTGGTACATAATGGCTGAGGGTCCCCACACTGCCTTTATAGTTAGGTTGCTTGAGTTTTGCGTGACACACAATTATTTTAGGTTTGATAATGAAGTATTTCTTTAAAAGGGCAGGACTGCGATGGGTTTCCCATATGCTCCCACGTATGCAATTATTTATATGGGTTTTTTTGAGAAGAGGTTTATTTATGGTTCTGAATTGTATAGGAATCATGTGGTCATGTTTAAATGTTACATTGATGATCTTATTTTTATTTGTAGGGGGCACCTATCAGACTTTGATTGTTTTATTTCTGAGTTAAATATGAATTTTCATGGGTTACAATTTTGTATGATGAAGGGTGGTTCTTCCATTCAGTTTCTGGATATTGAGTTTTATACAGATGATATGCGTAGGATTCAATATAGACAATTTAGGAAATCTACTGCGGTTAACAATGTTTTGCATGCTGATAGTATGCATTACCCCCCATTTAATGAATTCACTTCCTTATGGTGAATTCAAGAGAATCGCCCGTTATACCTCAGAAGAAATATGTAAGGTTAAGTTTTGTGTTAGAGGCAAAGGAGTGATTAAAAGAAAGGGATTATAAGGAAGAAATTTTAGACCAGGCCCTGGAGAAAACAGCTGGAAATAAGGCTTCATTCAAGGGTGCTATATTAAAAACAAGGCATGTCATAAAGGGTACTGTGGGTACCATGGCCCATGGTAATAACGAGAGAGATTTGTATTTTGTTTCTAAATGTTCCATGTTTTCTGAGGTAGTGAAAAGACAATCTTGGATTTGTGGCATATTGTGAGTAGGGATGAGGTAGAGGGACATTTGTTCCCTAGATTTGTGAAATTTTCATATGAGAGATATGCAGAGTTAAAGGAATTGTTAAATATGGCCGTTTACAATGTGCCGCAAGAGTTTGTTGGATCATTTGCTTGTGGGCATTGTATATGTGGTAGGATTACGAACATTTCAGGTACAAGCATAAATGGGCGGAAATTCACTTGCAAAGGAAGGTTTAACTGTAATTCATGTGAAGTAATTTATATTCTGTGGTGTGGATGCAGCAGCATCAAGTGGTATAGTGGGCAAACGGAGATGGCTGTAAAAGTGAGAATACTGGAACATTTAGGGGACATCCACAATAAAAACATGAGAAGTCCAGTGGGTGAACACTTTAACAATATACATGCTGGAAATTATGGCTCTTTCCTTTTCAGTGTGTTAGCACAGCCTATTTTGCATGGGGGGGGGGGTGTTGTTAAAAGGTTAATTGAGTTAGAAAGTAACTTAATTTTAAATTTAAAAAATGTACATCCCAGGGGTCTCAGCCTTGAGGTTAACTTAGCAGATTAATGTGTTTTTGATATTATTTAGAAGAAAAAAATCTTTATTAATGTTTGCTATTTTGACGTATGAATTTTGTATTTGTTTTTGCATTATGTGAAGAATATATGTATACTTGTATAAAACAGACCAAATGAATATTTTAAGGTTGTTTGGCACTTGTAATTAAATGTGATTAATTATATGTGATTATGGAGGGGTTCACCTGTATAAAAATGAGCTGTTTTGTAATTATGTATCCTTTGAAAGCGGAATGCCGGGGTGCCAGTGGTAGTTGTATTTAGTAAAGCTCTTTTGAACCGTTGAATCGTGGTCTCTGTGCTCTTTATGTTTTTTTTGGATCTTCAGTTTGCAGCTTACAGGCTCACTCTGATAACAGTAATTCAGTAAAAAAAAAAGGAAAAAAAACAGAAGCTGTTTTAAAAGTCATCTGAGAGACAATAACTCATGTTACTATCAGTAAGTACTTTGTGATATGTAGGGTATCATGTTATAGGCTTATCTGCTGATTACGTGAAGAAAATAAGTTACCATGAAAAACAAAATCATATCAGTATGGCAGTCCCAGAGATGGCCATTTCAATATATAAGGAATTAAAATGTTACAGAAGTACTTAACATTGATTATTTTGCAGCTGTGTAGCACATAATGCCAACATATGTTGAAGAAATGCACTTTATAGTTTCAGTGTAGAATTTGTTTTTATTTTATTTATTTTTTTGATAATCGATAACCCCCGCAGTCCCCAGGAGAATCCCTCTTTCATGGAATATGGGAAGGGGAATACAACTGTACTGTATATGTCTTGTGCATTTTCATTTGGAATGCGCATTCTCCGGGTCCTTATGCTTGTTTGACAGTAGTAAAAGAGGGACCTGTAGATTACAATAGATTAAACAAATTTTGCTTTAGACTGGTATGAAACAGTGAAGGTCTGTTACTTTCCTTGTCTGCTGAGCACTCGTGAATACAGTTACAGGTAAGAAAAAATCTGGAAGCTAAATTATTGCATCATTCTCCAAGTAAGATTTATGTTTGTGTGTGTTATTTCAAAGTCAAGTTCACATTTCTGCTATCTAAACAGATATGTATACGCACAAGAAACAAATTTAACTAGAATATTTTATTAACTGAGATGGATGTGATAGTTTCTGTTTTGTGGAATCAGACCACATGCTGCCACATACTCCTGCTTCGATGTTCTTGGTAGTGGAACATGTAAACCTAGAGGTTGCAGCACTGATCGGAAGTTGTGCATTTGTTTGTTTCTTTTGTAGTGTGTGGTTTTGACCTTGGAGTGACTGAGAAGTCCACCAGCCTCAGGAGACTGCAGGATCATCGCTCATTGCAGGGAGTCACTGATTTCTCTTCCTGGGTGCTGAACCGAGACAGACAGACCAGTTTGGCAGGAAATGACTTTGCAGAGGTAAGGAAGTGGTGAAGAAGCATAAGGACTACAAGTGATTTGCTGAAGGTCATATCATACTTTGGCAGCAGTCATGGTTGCAGTTGACCTAGGGAACCTTGAAGTGATTTCTGTGTGTTCTGAATATTTGTTTGCTTTAATTGCTGGTTCGCAGTTATTTCTTTACTCTTATCAGTGCATAACCTAAAACTTTTCCATCTGTGTGGTGTGTTAGTGCTGAAGAACTTTTTTTTGTGAGCCTTAGTGAGCTTTTGGGTTTTCAAGCACCTTTCCCTGTTCCATTTACTGCATATGTGCTTCAATGCCTGTAGCGCCTCTTCTATACCTGTACCTATGCAAAAGAATACGATGAGACGTTGCACTTTTATTAAAAATGGAACTCAACTCTGCAAATCCACCTACTAAAAGGGAAAGGAGCAGATACTGCACTTTTCCTGAATATGGCACCACAGAATTAGTAAGCCACCCATGCTGTCAGCAACATGAAGTGAGTAACGTAGCAATGGTGGGGCCCCGGGCACAGAGTGTTAGGGGAGTGATTGAGAGCACCTTCATTGTTTTCTGTATGAAAATGCAGGGACAGAAAGGCACTTTAGCTCTTCAATAGCTTGTGGGGGGGGGGGGTATTTCTGTAGGAATCCAGTTGGTACAGTAAAGCTTAGGAAGGAGTCGCTCTAGCTGTTGTATGAAGCCAGTTAGTACAAACATACCTGCTGATTTCCTATAGTAAACGCTGGAGTCTTTTTTTTTCTTTTACTCTTCACTTAAAGAGTTGAGGAAGATGTGGATTTGGCTGCTCTAGCATGCTGATTGATATAGAAGTACTACCTGGATTTTGACAGTGAAAGCTGGAGTCTTTTTTTTTTCTTTTAATCTTTGCTTAAAGAATTGAGGAGGATGTGGATTTGGCTGCACGATGCTGATACAGAAATACTAGTTGGATTTTGACAGTAAAAGATGGAGTATTTATTTATTTATTTTCTCTTGAAGAGCTGAGGGGATGTGGATTTGGCTGCTGTATGAAGCCGATTGCTACAAAAGTACAAATTGGTTTTCTACAGTAAAAGCTGTTCGTGTGAAGAGCTAAGGGGGTGGGGCACTACTTCCGGGATCACCAGCAGTGGTAGATGAGACAGCTACGGGCCTGCCTCAAATATAGAATAAGAGGTCTGCATAAGACAAACTGTAACTGAGAAGTTGTTATAGCAACCAATGAGTAGTGCTATGAAGAATGTAAAGAAAGTCAGCGTCAGAGGGAAAGAACTGCATTCTCATCTTGGCCTTCTGGTTCAGCATGTAGTGTTTCTAGTTTTCATGCTGTGCTGAAAGTTATAATGTTAAGTTGTCTATCTCGTCTTTATTCTTGCTGGTTGAGATCGGAGCCAATCCTCAGCTCCGACTCGGCCATCTTCAATAGCTCGAGAGCTGTTTACTGGCTCGAGGCTACACCTTATCCCATAATGCCTAACGATAGCTACCCAGATCTCGTTTGCTGCTTCAGCTACGAGGGTGTCGTTTTTCTGGCTCAGGCTTGTATATTTAACCTTTTTGTGTAAACTTTCTTCTAAAAATCTAAATTTTATTAGTATCCTTTCTATTTACAGTTAGTGTTACGTGTTGTAGTTATTTTTTCTTGTGTCTCCCTTTTTAGAGATGTCGTTTAAGTTAGAGAGTTCTAGTACTGGTGTGTGTTTGTCTAGTCTAGTACTGTTTTTCGTCTATATTATTTGGCTTTTTTCTTGGTAGAGTCATGTTCAAGGAAACCAAGGTTTCTGGATTCAAGAAGTGTGACTCATGCTGTCAGAAAATGTCTCTGACAGATGGGCACACTAGTTGCGTCTATTGTTTAGGCACTGTTCACCTGCAGGACTCTTGTTCTATTTGTCATGCTTTTAATCCAAGAGTCCTGCAGGAACGCAAGAACAAACTAATTCTTAGGGGTCTTTTAAAACCCCAGGATTCACCGGCAAAGAGTTCACAGCCAGTGAAATCCGCAAAATCCACTAAGCCGTTGGCTCCACCCTCGGAGCCGACTCCTGCGCAGGATTTACCTTTCACGTCGGTTCCAGCTGGCACTGACAAGACAACCTCCCCGTCGGCTCCATCGGATGCTTCGGAGCCGTAACGGAGTCACAAGAGGTCCCCTTCCTTAGAGTCGGTTTATTCGGCTCCTCGGTCTCCATTACTTTAAAGTGAACGTAGCCACCGATCCTCTCCTTCCTCTCGATCCTCTAGGCTGTCGGATCACGATGTGGAGAGAGTAGTCAGTAGGTTGCTAAAGTCGCAGGCACTAGCTAAATTATTGTCTAGCCCTCCTCAACAGGTATCGGCTCCGTCCACTTCACTTGATGTTCCTCCTCCGACTCCAGTGAGTTCGGAGCCAGAGTTCGTTGGGGTTCAGGTAGTGGAACCGTCAGCTCCGATCATCATATCCCCTTCGGTTCTGACCTCGGCTCCGATTACCTCGATGTTTCCTTCGATCAAGGAATCTGGTCGTCAGAGCTTCCTCGTCGGCTCCGGGGGGGAGTGGCATTGGACCCTTGTCCAACCCCATTCTCCCTCTCAGAGCTTCGGCGCAGGTGAGCTCGGCTCCAACATCGGTCTCGGAGCCATTCCCCTCGGCACAGAGAAAGATTCCTGTTTCTTCAGAACCGGAGCTTTCTCTTCCTCGAGGCAGGGACGCCTTCGAGGTCATGCGGAGTGTGCTGTCCCCTGAGTCAACTCCACTACCAGCTCCACCGGCTCCATCCCCCATAGTGTCTGTGCCAACCTCTGCTCCTCCTCCAGACCCCAAGCGTAGGGAACCAATGGTCCAGGACACCCCATTGGGTGTTTCCTCTTTTCTGAGGCCTCTCCTGATCTCTCAGTGGAGCCCCCTCGGAAGAAGAAATGCAAGAGGAAGCACATTGACTCCCCAGAGTCTGTCACGTCTGATACGGACTTAAATGAATCGGAGGGGTCCCCGAGGTCCCCCTCTGAAGATGTTTCATTCACGGACATCCTTGAAATGCTTAGGCAGAGGGGAACTGGAATCCCCTAGCCCCTACCCAGGATGAGTCTGTATTCCTGGATTCGTTTGGTTCCCGACCTTCCACCTCCTGGATTTCTCCGCCTTTCGACCCACTTATGTCTGTAGTGGCTCGAAAGGCATGGTCAGCTCCAGACACAGCGGAACCAACTTCCAGGAGACCGAATAAGTTTATTTCAGCCCCCAGGATAAACAATTCCTTTCTAAGGGTGTGCCTGTTGATACCATGGTGGTAGCAGCTGCCACCAAAAAAGAGATGGCAGAGACCTCTTCATCTGTTCATCCTCCTAACAAGGAGTCTAGGACCATGGACAGATATGGAAAGCGAATGTTTGCTTCAGCGACCTTCTCCATGAGGTCCCTGAACTACTTATGTCACTTCACTCGCCTTCAGAGGGATCTCCTAAAAGAGCTAGGAGATACCCTTCAAGATCTTACAGCTGAGGGAGTACAGGCCAAAGTAACTTCCCAGCTAGCGATTCTTAATTCCGTAGTCAACTCCTCCATGAGGCTCATTTCCTATGCCACTGATGGAGCGAGTAGAGCCGCGGGCACTGCTGTGGCCCTCAGGAGGCACGCTTGGATGCAGCTGTGTAATTTTGCGGAACCCTTTCGAGCGTCCTTTCTCTTTGGGCCACAGGTGAAAGACACTTTGACTAGGTGTGAGCAAGAAGGCAAGACTCTCTCTGCCGTGGGAGTCCATTTTTCCACTCCCTCAAGACCCTTCCCCAAGGGTCAGAGGAGTGGTAAGATGTGGTTCCGCAAATCTCAGGGATCCATGCCTGACACACGTAGCGATTTTTTCTCCAGAGGTAGAGGGGGAAATAACAACAATAGACGCTGCCCTTGTGGCAGAGGGGGTCCGCAGAACCAGGGCAACAGAGAATCCTTCTTTGATAAGCCCTTCCAACATCCCTGAAGGGTTGCCCGGCTGCTCACCTCTGGAGGCAGTCGGGGGAAGACTTTCACTGTACCCAAGAGCTTGGCAAAAATTAACAAAAGACAGATGGGTACTATCCATTATATCCGGAGGTTACAGAATTCCCTTTCTTCAACGCCCCCTACAGTCAAAAAAGGCCCTTCCAGATGTTCCAACCAATCTGAGTGGAGCCGATGGCTTAGTGGATTTTGGGGATTTCACTGGCTGTGAACTCTTTGCCGGTGAATCCTGGAGTTATAAAAGACCCCTAAGAATTAGTTTCAAAACTGCTAAGAAAAAGAGCCATCCAAAAGGTCCCTGCAGACCAGCTCGGATCCTGAACTTACTTAAGGTTCTTTTTGGTACCAAAAAAGACAGGGGACTGGAGACCCATTTTGGATCTCAGCAGATTAAACAGATCTGTGCAAAGAACAAAGTTTCAGATGGTCATGCTACAGTCCATTCTACCCTTTCTGGGTCAGGACAATTGGATGTGTTCAATAGATCTTCAGGATGCATACTACCATATCAAGATGGACAGACGCTCCAGGAGATTTCTTCGCTTTCAGGTCAGGGCCAGTCACTACCAGTTCAGAGCTCTGCCCTTTGGTCTCACCACAGCCCCCAGGGTGTTCACCAAATGTATGGCAGTGGTCACGGCTCACCTGAGACGTCAAGGATTCCAGGTGTTTCCATATCTAGACGACTGGCTCCTCACTACTGCCACCAGGCATCAACTTTTACAGGCGTGGGACTACACAGTCACCTTTTGCACCCAGCTAGGTATTACCATAAATTTCGAAAAATCTGCCTTGTTGCCCTGACAGTCTATCACTTGCATAGGAGCAGAATTAAACACAAGGGAAATGTTCGCATGGTTACCACTGGAAAGAGTGTATATGATCCGTCAGTAAGTACAAGTCCTAATGCAGAGCAAGAGAATACAAGTCAAATATGTCCTTCAAACTTTGGGCTCCATGGCAGCTGCCATTCTCCTTCTTCCTTTAGCGCACTTCCATATGAGGATTCTTCAGTGGCTTCTTTTCACTCAGTGGTCTTTCCAAGAGCTGCCCATGTCTCACATGATCCTGATTACAGAAACATGCAAAAGACACCTTTCTTGGTGGATGATCTCCCCACTAGTGACTCAGGGCAGACCCTTCATTCAGCCCTCTCCGGTAGCCACAGTGACCACAGATGCCTCCCTGATAGGGTGGGGAGGGCATTATCTGGGCAGGACAGTCCAAGGCACTTGGCAACGTCACGAGTACAATCTGCACATAAACGTCCTAGAAATGAGAGCTGTGCTCCAAGTGTTGCAAGCCCTTCAGGACTCTCTTCCTTCCGGGACTATTGCAATCCAAACAGACAATATGTCAGTAGTGTGGTACATCAACCAGCAGGGTGGGACCAGATCTTACCCCTTGTGTCGAGAAGCACTCAGACTGTGGCAGTGGGCGATTTCCTCCCAATGTTTTCTGATTGCGATGCACATCCCTGGGAGATCCAACGTCATAGCGGACAGGCTCAGCAGAGCGATCCTCATGCCTCACGAGTGGTCCCTGAATCAGGAAGTTGCGGACCTAATCTTTCGCAAGTAGGGACAGCCTTGCTGCAATCTTTTTGCCACCCCTTTCAACAGCAAATGCAGCAACTACTTCTCCCTTCTTCCGCTTCAAGGTCACATACCCAGGGATGCTCTAGTCCATGATTGGCCTCAGGGACTTCTTTATGCCTTTCCTCCCTTTCCCGTTATACCAAAGCTTATACAGAAAGCGAAGTCGTTGGGTTGCAAAATGATCCTCATTGCCCCCCACTGGCCTCGACAGATATGGTTCCCGTTCCTGCACCTCTGTCTTCTCGATCAGCCCTGGACTCTGGACCCGGTTCCAGATCTACTGATTCATCAATCAGGCGGGTTGCATTAGTCCCTTCAGACTCTCCAGTTTACAGCTTGGTTGCGCCACTTCCAACCTTAGCCAGGCTTCCCAGCATTTCCCCAGCAGTCCATGAGATTCTTGTTTCCTCACATAAATCCACTACGGGAATAGTTTATGCTAGCAAGTGGAAACATTTTTCTTTTTGGGCTGAGTCTAGGAATGTTGATCCCTTCTCAGCCCCAGTCCATAAGATTCTAGAGTTCCTAGCACAACTTTTTCACTCTGGAGCTGCTGCCGCTACCATTAGGGTGCAATTAGCAGCCATTTCTAATTTGCATATCGGGTTGCAGAATTCAAACATCATGTCTCACAAGCTGTGTAAAGCTTTTTTGAGAGGGACATCTCTTCTTAGACCTCCAGTGAGAGATCCCCCTCTACCTTGGGACCTTAATTTAGTCCTAACGTCCTTAATTTTGCCTCCTTTTGAAACAGCGGCATCCTGCTCCATCAAGTTTCTCTCCTGGAAAACACTCTTTCTGGTTGCTATCACTTGAGCCAGGCGAGTCTCAGAACTGCAGGCACTATGTGTCTGTCCTCCTTGTCTGTTTTTTCTCAAAGACAGAGTTCCTCTGAGGACATACCCTTCATTTCTTCCCAAAGTCTGCTCCGAACATAACTTGAATCAATCTATAGATCTCCCTGTTTTCTTCCCCGGTCATAGCAACAAGGCAGAATACAAACTTCCCCAATTGGACGTGCACAGGCAATTACATTTTAACCTTCATAGAACTAAAGAAATAAGGAAGTCAGACCAATTGTTTCTGTCGTATGCCTTAAACAAACAAGGTCTCCCAGTTTCCAAGGTTACTTTATCTAGATGGCTATTCCATACTGTTTCATTTATTTATCAGTTATGGAATAAGGAATTACCATCTAAACCGAAGGGTCATTCTACTAGGGCATTAGCCACCTCTGTAGCTTTTCAGTCTAGATTGCCCATGGATTCCATATATGCAGCTGCTACGTGGGCAAATCCTCATACCTTTATTTCCCATTACCAGGTGGATATGGTCTCCCAGAGCAGAGCTGATTTTGGTTCCACTGTTCTGAAGAGTCTGTTCCACTGAGCCACCCAGGGTGTTATGTGCTAGGGATGCTGTCCCAGCTAGCAAGAATGAAGGCGAGATAGACAACTTAACATAAAGAAGTTATGTACCTACCATAACGTTCCATGTTAGTTGTCTTCATTTCGCTTTCTTTCTTGCATCCCACCCTCCGTCCCCCTGTCCTAGTGAATTGAGAGGAGTCCTTTTCTTTTCACTGGCTGAGTATTCATTTGTTTTCTCTAATGATTTAGAGCTCTGGGAGGTATATAGTCAACCTCTTTTGACTGGTTTATTTTCTTGTTATGTTTGGAGTTAGCTATTACAAACGAGATCTGGGTAGCTATCGCTAGGCATTATGGGATAAGAGGTAGCCTCGAGCCAGTAAACAGCTCTCGAGCTATTGAAGATGGCCGAGTCGGAGCCGAGGATCAGCTCCAATCCCAACCAGCAAGAAAGAAGGCGAGATGAAGACAATTAACATGGAACATTATGGTAGATACATAACTTCTTTTTTTCTGTCACAGCAGTATGCATTTTTTCAGCAGCTATTTCTAACATTTATTATCGTACTTAAATAGTAATTGTGGAAAAAATACATTCCTAACTGACTGTGTTGGTCATTTCAGGTACTGGATAATCAGGTGGTACCCGTTAAAGCACCAGAGGATCAGCAACACTTGAAGGAGACTGAGGCAGGATTGGATGCTACATTCACCGGTCTTGAATCGTATGTGCATGAAGTCTTTCTCTCTTCACTTGTCATTTCTTTCTAGCTTTTCTGTTTTATCTCATGATACCATCCTTCATAAAATGTATTCTATTAAGTGTGATATACAACCTTACAGTCCCTGTGGGAGGTGGGAGACAGCATCTTTCTTGCAGTAACTTTATGAAAGATTTATTGGGAGGATCCATCTACAAATGCCGAATAACGAAAAGGAAACACAGAGTTTGTCAGAAAATGGCAACATGGACTTCATATTTTTCCTGTTTTGAAAGCAGAATCATCTTTGCAAAGCATGTGCTGTTTGGCATCTGCTGGGAACTTGACCAAGTAGCATGGACAGAGGCCTGCTTTGAAAAATTCTTTCTCTTCAAAAATGAAGAGAGGGCTTAGAAGTGAAATGGAAAGAAAAAAACAATCAGTGCTACCCTTCAACATGACTGTAGCTACAGTTCTTTGGGGGTTGATATTGTCTGCAGGACTGGATTGCTGAGTTAGCTCAGAATCCATAAGTGAACCATATTAGAACCTATCCTTGAATAAAAACTTGCTACCACACCACTGGGAACCTTCAGAGATACATTGCAGTGTTGGGGGGGATTGTCTACACTTTACTGATAATTGTTTTAGATCTGTGGTCCGAAAGTAAGAATAACTGATCTGATGTCATCAGTTTTCATTCGTTCCTTAACAAATGGGTTTGGATCCAACCTTAACATCCGATTTGGCTGCTTTTTACAGCTTGTAGATACTGAAAACTCTCAAGCTTCTCCCTTACCCACAAAGCCGTAGTTCCTCTCCATACCCCAGATCTTGTTTGCCGCCTTCGCATATGGACATGGTCATTGTTAGCTCTCGAGCTTTGGTGTTGGTTTGTGAGTAAAGTAGCATATATAGCCTTTCTCATTACATTCTATATTACTTATCTTTTCTACACTTGTCTGTGTAAATTAACATAACTATTGTTGGTACTTTTTTTCTTAATTTATGCCCATGCAGTAGCCCCTTCAATTACCAGTGTTGGTAACTTTCACCTTTTTCCTTTCCTTTCCTTTCCTTATAAAGCAAACAAACAAACAAACAAAAAAAAAGATTTCCTTTTTCTTATTAGGGCAGTCTTTTTCATTGGAATGGCTGAAAAACTGTCAGGATTTAAAAAATACAAGGCTTGTGGCCACAAAATTCTTTTATTAAGTGCACACGATTGTTGTGTGTACTGTTTAGGCCTGGCTCATTTAAGAGTCGTGTGACATATGTATGGCCTTTAATCCACGGGCCTTAGTAGACTATAAAAGTAAACTTATTTTGAAAGGTTTGCTTCCAATGACCTTTTCTGAGACTATATTGGGACTCAAACCCCCAAGAAAATAGAGAAAAAGAAGGCCAAGAAGCATCCTTCAGACCCTGCCAGATTCTCAACTCCGAGCTCATATTCTACTGTAGAACCACCTCTTAAGGTATCCAAACAATTGTATCCGATTTCTTTGGATCCAAAGGTTAAACTCATGGATCTAACAGTTTCTGATACCAAGTCTGCCTCGTCAGATGTGACACACTCTGATCTGAAGAAGCTTCCTCTGACCCAATAAATAATAAAATGTCGTCACTGGATTCCATACCCTCCCATCTTCCATCACCTTTCCTAGAGAGATGCCACCATTCCAGGACCTCTTCATTTGCCTCTTCTCATTCTTCCAAGAGTTTGACAGAAGCCATTGTGAATAGAATGATGGGATTTATATTGGCACCAATTCAGACGGGACTTCTCCCAGCTCCTACCCCATCAGGTCTGGTGACCTTTACTAGTACAACTCCACCTGTTCCGGCTCCTTCCCCAATCTGACCTTTGGTTTCTGAGCACTTAAATCCAAGAATTCTGGAGCCATCCAAATCAGGTCCAAAGATAGTTGTATCTTCCACTTCGATACCTTCTCTGAGTGGACCAGCTCCGAGTGTGCCAGAGCTGTAGCATCGTTGCTTTATCTGAGGTGTTGGATTTGACTCCAAAGTTGTCAAAACCATCTCTGCCCCTCGGAGCCTTAGCATTGGACAGCTCAGCTCCGACCTCTGCCTTGAGAGGGCTGCCTTTGTGTGAGATGGAGCCAACAGTCCCAAAGCATGTTTTCTCTGCAAAATTGGCCTCCTTCTCTCTAAGCCATTCTACTTTTGAGGTAGTGGAGGGAGTTTATTCTGCTTCTGGAGGAAAGATGATCCCCCCCCCCCCCAGGATCCTTGTTCCCAAACTCATCTGTCTTTGTGTCTTCAGCCTCAACATTGTACTCCACAGGGACAGCCAGTCCAAAGGCTCCAGGCTAGCCGGCAGGGTATATTCCTATCTTCTGATACTTCTCCAGAACATCTTACTGAGGAAGTCAGTCACAGAAGATACTTATTTTGATGAAGGGAAAGGGTCCCCAGGATCACCATCTCACAACGCCTCCTTTGGAAACATTCTGGAGATCCTCAAACAAAGGGATGGGTGGTCTACCAACAGCCCTTCCCAAGAGGAATCAGTATTCCTGGAAGCCTTTGGGGCTGGCCCGTATACTTCCTGGGTGACTCTGCCCGCTGATGACCTCATTGACGTGTTCTCTCAGTGGGCGTGGAAGGAACCTGATTCTGTTGAGCTGATCCCCAAGAGACCAGACAGGATTCTGGCACCACCAAAAGGCAAGGAATTTTTGGAGTAAAGGAGTACCAGTAGATGTCATGATCATGACAGTGGACAAAAAAAAGGGACTCGCAGAACAGAGCTCCTCTGTTCATCTCCTAACATGGATCTAGGGCGCTGGACAGATTTGGGAAGCATGTATATGCTTCAGTGACCTTTGCACTTTGGTCGTTGAATTATTTGGCACATTTCACCAGACTTCAGTGGGATTTGATTAAAAAGCTTTCTAAATCCCGCTCTAGAACCATTACTTCTGAGGCATAGAGTTCTATTGCCTCACAGTTGGCTATCCTACAATCCATTTCCAGTTTGTCCATTAGGCTCATTTCATATGCAGCTGAAGGTACCTGAACAGCGGCAGGCTGAGGCATTTCCATTAGGAGACATGCCTGGATGCACCTGGAGCCTTTTAAGTCCTCTTGTGTCAGTGCTCCCATTGATGAAAGTTATTTGTTTTGCCCCAGGGTTAAAGGCACACTCTCCAGGTGTGAGCAGGATGGTAAGAACCTATCTGAAGTTTACATATGTTTTTCGACTCATCAGAGAACCTTCTCTAGGAATCAATGAAGTGGTCAAAAAATGTGGTTCAGAAAATCCCAGGGTCCTTTCTAGAATCCACATGGAAATAGGTCCTCCAGGGGCAGAGGGGGGATCTCTAATGGTAGACGCCACCCACTCGATAGAGGAGGTCCGCAGAACCAAAGATCTCTGGATACTTTCTCTGACAGATCCTACCAGCACTCCTGAAAGGAGGCCCAATTGTCCACCTCTGAAGGCAGTCAGTCGGGGGTCATCTTTCCTGCACCAAAGAGCCTGGCTAGAGATTACAAAAGATACATAGGTCCAGAAGATTATTTCCAGAGGTTATATAATCCCCCCCCTTTAACGGGAAACAAGATTTTCAGTGTTCCACCCAGTCAGAGGAAAGAAGTAAAAAGGCTGCTAGAAAAGATAATCTTCCAAGAGGTCACCCCAGACCAGAAAGAATCCGGAACCTACTCAAGAGTCTTTTTATTGCTAAAGAAAACAGGAAACTGGAGACCGATTTTGGATCTCAGCAATCTGAGCAAATCAGTTCAGTACACAAAGTTCTGGATGGTCACGGTTCAGTCCATTCTGCCTTTTCTGCACAAGGAAGATTGAATGTGCTCAGCAGATCTTCAGGATACTTACTATCACATACAAATAAACAGACAACCCAGAAGATATCTACTCTTTTAACTGGGAGTTAGTCATTACCAATTCAGAGCTCAGGCCTTTGGCCTCACTAGCGCACCCAGAGTGTTCGCCAAATGCATGGCAATAGTAGTAGCTCACTTCAGACCACAGAAATTTCAGATGTTTCTTTAGTTGGACAACTGGCTTATAACCACTTCGACCAGGCATCTCATGATAAAAGTGTGAGATTATGTACTCCAGCTGTGCTCTCACCTAAGAATTACCTTCAGTTGCAACAAATCTCATCTAGAACCTTTTCCAGTATTAGAGTTCATAGGGGCTTTGTTCAATATGGTATCAGTGACAGCAACCCTTATTTTACCAAGAATATAGACTATTCGGCTTTAAGTCAAAAAGATAATCCAGTATTCCTTTCTACCAGTTTGGTTGATTCTCCAAGCCTTCGGATCAGTGTCTGCTGCGATAGTTCTAGTTCTGTTAGCAAGATACCATATGAGAATTCTTCAGTGAGCACTAGTGACTCAGTGGTCCACTCTGCACCAGTCTTTGTTCACTCTGATCAGAATAACTCAAGCATGCAAAAATTATCTGTTGGGGGGGATTCACTCACCTCATATTTTACAGGGCCATGCCTTCATCCTCCCTCAGCCCAATGCCATAGTGAATATGGACGCTTCCCAAATTGGGTGGGGAGGGGCACTTCCTGGGAAAGACAGTCCAAGGCACTTGGTCCACAGAAGAGGCCAATGTGCATATCAGTGTCCTAGAAATGAGAACAGTACTCCTAGCATTGCAGGCCTTTCAAGACTCTCTTCCTTCCAGGACTATTGCGATTCAGATGGGCAGTATGTCAGTAGTCTGGTACCTCAAAAAGCAAGGAGGAATCAGATCTTACCCCTTGTGTCGAGAAACTCTGAGAGTGTGGCAGTGGGCAATCTCATCCTGTCAATTTCTGATAGCAGTACACATTCCAAGGAAACCCAATGTGATAGCAGACAGGTTGAACAGCTCCATTTTTTTACCTTATGAGTGGTCTCTCAATGTAAAAGTTGCGGAAAAGGTATTCCGCCAGTGAGGCCAACCTTGCTGCGACCTCATTGCATCTGTCCTCAACAACAAGTGCAGCAGGTTCTTTGCCCTGAGAGCCCACCCCCCACCCCCACCCCGAGGGAGTCACCAAGAGATGCTGCCCTTCATGATTGGCCACTGGGTCCCCTTTATGCTTACCCACCACCCCCTCTAATTCCCAAGTTTCTCCAGAAAGCATCTCAGCTGAAGAGCACAGTCATCCTCTTTGCCCCTTATTGGCCTCATCTGATTTGGTTCCCCTTTCTTTGGCCTCATCTAGTTCACCTACCTTGTATTCTTGATCCAGTTCCAGACCTACTATCCCACCTGACAGACATAATTTCACTCAGACATTTTAGGCTTAAAGTTGACTGGATGGTTTCTCCAATTTCATTGATAGTGAGACAATCTAGGTTCTCCTCCCCTGTATGTCACATTATTTTATCATTTCATAAGGCTTCCACCAGGACGATTTACAAAAATAAATGGAAATGATTTATTCTTTGGGAACAACAGAAGGGCATTGACCACTTTTTCAGCACCTGTACCTAATGTTCTTGAGTTTTTGGCTGCAAGTTTTGATGAAGGGGCTAACTCCTGGACTGTTAAAGTTCAATTAGCTGCCATCTCTAATTTTCATATAGGAGTGAACAGTTGCACCTTAGCTTCTTCAAAAATTGCAAGGCTTTTATAAGGGAAGCTTTTTTCTTCGACCCCCCCCCCCTCCCCCTTTAAAGATCCAATTCCACTATGGGATTTAAATTTAGTTTTACAAGCTTTGACTCAGTCTCTGTTTGAACTGTCAGCGAATTAAGAACTAAAATTTTTAACCTGGAAAACTAGCTTTTTAGTCGCCATAACTTCGGCTGGAAGAGTTTTGGAACTTCAAACCCTGTCTTCTAAGCTTCCTTATTTGATTTTTCATAAAGATAGAGTATCATTATGAGCCAGCCCATCCTTCCTTCCTAAGGTAGTGTCAGAATCCAACATTAATTGTTCTATCAGTCTTCCAGTTTTCTTTCCAAATTTCTCAAGCAAAGACAAATACATTTTACTCTAGTTAGATGTTTACAGACAGTTAAGTTTCTATTTACTTATAACAAAAGATTTCAAAAAAATCAGATCAATTATTTGTATCCTTTTTGGAATCAAAATTGGGCAGGCCATTTACCAAAGTAACTTTAGCCAAATAGCTAATGGACTGCATTTCTTTTATTTATAGCAATTTGGGTTTGTCTCTGTCAAAACCTTTAAGAGCTCATTCAACCAGGTTCATGGCAACTTCATCAGTGTTTTTATCCAGATCTTCCATGGACGATATTTCTGCAGTTGCAACTTGGAGTATTCCTTATACCTTTATTACTCGTTACAAATTGGATCTGGTCTTTAGGGGAAGAGCAGCCTGCAGCTTAACAGTGATCGGGAATATCCTTCCCTAGAGTCCACCCGGGATTTATGTAGTTGGGAACTCTGTCTCATTTGTTGAGGAACAAATGAAAATTGACATCGGATAATGAAGTTATGTACTCACCATAACGTTCCATCTGTGTTGTCTATTTTCATTATTCCTCAACTCCCCTCCTCCCTCCAAACACCTACCATTTTCTTTGTGGCTTCTGGAAGAATGAGAAGATGCTTAGGGAACCAGTGTTCCCATATTTGAGCTCCAGATATTGGTTTCTGTCCTATTGGTTGTTCCTTAGTTTGTAATTAGCAAACAGGCTAGCAAACAAGATTTGAGATATGGAGGGGAGCAAGGGCTTTATGGGTAAGGGAGGAGCACAAGCGTTTTCAGTATTCACGGGCTATAAAAAGCGGCCGAGTCAGATCTGAGGGTTCAATCCGATAAAATCCTTTACCTAATAAAAATATTAAAAATATAATTTGAAATATTATGAAAAAACTAGTAAGTATTCAAAAGTAATCCAAGCAGGGTAGACAGTTTGTTTCCAGTCAAAAATCCTTTACTTAATAAAGGGTTTTCGACTGGAAACAGACTGTCTACCCTGCTTGGATTACTTTTGAATACTTAGTAGTTTTTTATAATATTTCAAATTATATTTTTATTATTTTTTGACTTAGGACAAGTTTAGGTTCGCTACTTCTACTAACATTATCTGGTCTTATTAACATACAGTGATTAACTAGATACATACGATTTGAAAATCTTCCATACAGAAAAGTTTCTTACACAGTATTGTTTTTGGACCCACTATACTTGTTTAGTGGGTTGTTTGAGACTTTGGGGATACCACGGAGATTACTTGTTTTTTTTCTTATTTAAAAATGTAAGCATGAGTATTTTGGAATTTGTGACTGTTAAAGTTCATAGAGTGATGGTAGTAGATGCAAGATTACATGGACAGGTATATAGGATTATACAAGTATATGCATGTAAGTCTTCTAGGTTCATATGTAAGTACTGGGCTAGCTGCCCTTGCAGACCTTTTTAAGCCTAGCCAGTTTCCCTTTTTGTGCTCAGAATAGCCAACCACCTATGGCTGTAGATTGGCCTTACCCATCCCATGGTTGATAATTATATATTATCCCTAATGAGAATAACTGGGATCATACCATAGATAATTTGAGGGGAACCATGCATGGGGTAAAGCATCTAGGAGCTACCTCTGTCCATTAGTAGTACAGGACGCAGTTCTGGGGTACAGTTTCTGTTTCTCTTCCATAAATCTGAGTTGCAGTTGAAAATGGACAGAAATAAACTATGTTTTATGTGGATGGGAAGTGTGTTCCACAGCAGCGGTATCCTCTGTAAAATATACCACTCCCTCTAAACCTTTCTGTTGATGTTGCAAAAGAGGTTTAGCTCCCTAAACCAAGTAATGTTAAGTTGTCTATCTCGCCTTCATTCTTGCTGGCTGGGTTCGGAGCCGATCCTCGGCTCCGACTCGGCCATCTTCAAAAGCTCGAGATCTGCTTACTGGCTCGAGGCCCCCCCTATGTCCCACGATGCCTGGTGCTAGATACCCAGATCTCGTTTGCCACTTCTGCTACGAGGTTGTGTTTACTGGCTCAGGTCATATATTTTCTCTTTATTCACTATATTTAGGACTTTTTTGTATTTTATTGAATATACGCTTATTGTCATAGCGTAGCTGTAGGTGCTGTGGTAGTTTGTTAGTGCCCCCTTAAAAACTTTTCTCCTTTGAGAGTTTTCCTCTCCCTCCCCCACTCCCGTTTACCTTTTCAAAGTAAGCCGTTTTAGTTAGAGGCTTATCATTGTTTTATTTTTTAAGGTAGACAAAGTTCATAGAAATTGTGGTAGTTGTAGGTCTTGTATTATATAGTGTGTGTGCTTTTAGGGTGTGGTAACTTGTGTGGTTTGTGTATATTTTTTTCCAGTTACCTACTCTCCTTTATACTTATTCTTTGTAATTGATTTTTCTTCACAGGAATGTCTAAAGACACAAAAGTGTCGGGATTCAAGAAGTGTGACTCATGCTGTCAGAAAATGTCCCTGACAGATGGTCACACTTCTTGTGTTTATTGCCTGGGCTCCCTACACCTGCAGGACTCTTGTTCGGTGTGTCATGCCTTTAGTCCAAGAGTCCTGCAGGAGCGTAGGAATAAGCTTATCCTTAGGGGTTTGCTTAAACCTGAAGGATCACCGGCCAAGACCCAGTCAGTGAAATCTTCTAGGCCATCAAAGCCGTCGGCTCCCAACCTGGAGCCGTCGCCGAGTATGGCTTCTGCTTCAACTTCGGTTCCAGCTGGAACCGAAGCACCTATCTCTACGTCAACTTCGGCTCTGACCGGAGCCGAAGTACCTATCTCTACATCAACTTCGGCTCCGACCGGAGCCGAAGTACCTATCTCCCAGTCGGCCCTGACTCTACCATCGGAACCGTCAGGGAGTCGAAAACGCTCCAGGTCACCATCCTTGGAGTCGATACACTCGGCTCCAGGGTCACCCTTACTGCAATCTGAGCGTAGTCTTCGGTCCCACTCTTCTCGGTCTTCTAGGTTATCAGAGCATGATTTGGAGAGAGTGGTGAGCAGGCTTTTAAAGTCACAGGCCCTGGCAAAAATTATATCCAGCCCCCCTCATCAGGGCTCAGCTCTACCTGTTTCTCCGATAGTTCCTCCTTCAACTCATCCCTTGAGTTCAGAGCCGGAGCATGCTGTGGCTGGAACCATGGCTCCGTCGGCGCCGATACCTCCCCTTTCGGTTCCGTTGTCGGCTCCGATCTCTTCCATGGTGCCGTCCTTGGAGGGATCTGGGCACCGGGACTCCCTCGTCGGCTCCGAGGGGGCAAGTAGCATAGGACCCTTGTCCGACCCCGTTCTCCCTCTCGGAGCTTCGGCACAGGTGAGTTTGGCTCCTACATTGGCTTCGGAGCCGTCTCTCTAGGTGCCGGGAAGGATTCTGGTCTCTTCGGAGCTGGAGCCTTCTCTGGTATCGGGAAGGGGCGCCTTCGAGGTCATGAGGAGTGTGCTGGCATCTGAGTCAGCCTCACGGTCAACCTCATCGGCTCCTTCCCCCATGGTGCCTGCTCCTACCTCTGCCCCTCCACCAGACCCCAAGCGTGGGGAACAAGCGCTCCAGGGCACCCCATTGGTTGTATCTTCCTCTTCCGAGGCCTCGTCCATTCATTCAGAGGAGCCCCCTCGAAAGAGGAAATGCAAGAGGAAGCATGTTGACTCCCCTGAGTCTGTCACTTCAGATACTGACTTGGAGGAGTCGGAAGGGTCCCCGAGATCCCCCCTCTGAGGACATCTCCTTCTCAGACATCCTTGAAATCCTTATGCAGAGGGGGAACTGGACTACCCTTAACCCTTCCGAGGATGAGTCGGTATTCCTGGACACGTTTGGTTCCCGACCCTCCACCTCCTGGGTGTCTCCGCCTTTCGATCCACTGATGTCGGTGGTGGCTCAAAAGGCGTGGTCAGCTCCAGACTCAATGGAACCAACTCCCCGTAGCCCCACAAAATTCATCACTGCCCCTCAAGACAAGCAATTTCTGATGAAGGGTGTTCCAGTGGATGCCATGGTGGTAGCAGCGGCCACTAAAAAAGAGTTGGCTGAAACTTCTTCGTCTGTCCATCCCCCTAATAAGGAATCTAGGATGATGGACAGATATGGGAAGCGGACGTTTTCCTCAGCGACCTTTTCCATGAGGTCTCTGAACTATTTGTGCCATTTTACCCGCCTTCAAAGGGATCTCCTTAAAGAGCTAGGAGATACCCTTCAAGATCCATCAGCTGCGGGGGCTCAGGCTAAGATTGCCTCACAGCTGATGACTCTAAATTCTGTAGTAAACTCCTCCATGCGGCTCATCTCTTATGCAGCCAATGGAGCGAGTAGGGCTGCAGGCACAGGTGTGGCTTTGAGGAGACACGCTTGGATGCGGTTATGCAACTTTGCGGAACCCTTCAAGACATCTTTCACCAACACCCCCTTTGATGGTTCTGCTCTGTTTGGACCACAGGTGAAGGATACCCTTACCAGGTGTGAGCAGAAAGGCAAGACTCTCTCTGCCGTTGGAGTCCATTTTTCCACTCCTTCAAGACCATATCCCAAGGGTCAGAAGTGTGGGAAGATGTGGTTCCGGAAATCCCAGGGAGCCGTGCCTGACACACGTGGAGAGTTCCCCTCCAGGGGCAGAGGAGGGAACAACAATAGACGCCGCCCTATGGGCAGGGGGGGGTCTGCAAAATCAGGGCCAAAGTCAATCCTTCTCTGACAAGCCCTACCAGCATCCCTGAAGTGCTGCCCGACTGTCCACCTACGGAGGCAGCTGGGGGAAGATTATCGCTGTACCCAAAAGCCTAGCAAAGTATAACTCAAGACAAATGGGTACTTTTTATCATATCCGAAGGCTACAAAATTCCCTTCTTTCCCATTCCACTCTTTTCCAACAAATCCCTTCCAGATGTTCCACCCAATCTAAGGGATCAAGCAGTTCAAGAAATTTCAAAAAGGCCTTCGACACAATACCCCACTCAGGTATCATCGAAAAACTCATCAACTTGAATGTAAACCCATACATCACAAGATGGGTTGCAAACTGGCTAAGTGACAGAACCCACAGGGTCAGAGTTGCTGGAGCCATGTCAGACTCAAAGCCTGTCAAAAGTGGTGTCCCACAGGGCTCAGTCCTGGGTCCACTCTTGTTCGGCATCTACTTTTCTGAAGTACAAGCAAACACAGGAAGGTTATGGCTGACAAAGTTTGCAGATGACTGCAAACTGGGCGCCATAGTCGAAAACACATCTGACACAGATATCCTCCAGAAGGGCCTCACAGAAACGGATAACTGGTGCCAGAGCCATGGCCTGAAGTTAAACACCAAAAAATGCATAGTCATACCCTTCGGGAAAAACAAGGTTACCCCTAGCTACCATATAGGTGGCAATCCACTGAGCACAGAAAAAGTCATCAGGGATCTGGGGACCCAAGTTGACAGTAGCCTTTCGTTTGACACTCATGTTGCTAAAGTAGTTAGGAAAACCTTCTATATCGCCCACCTGATCATGAAGGGATTCACATCAAGATCAAGGGAGGTCATCGTCCCCCTGTACCCATCACTCATTAGACCTATGATTGAGTACAATGCCCCATTCGGAATGTATCTGACCAGACACCTGCTGCAGCTTGAAAGGCCCCAAAAGTTCCTCACCAAAAGGATAAAGGGTCTCAAAAATATGTCTTATGCTGCCCGACTGAAAGAACTCCAGCTCTATTCAGTCTTATACCGCTTGCTCAGAGGTGACCTGTGCCTGACATATAAGGCCATGTCAAACCCAGATTTGATGAATATGCTTCACCTCAAAAATCTAGATCCCTCAGAACCACAAGGGCGGAGACTTAAACCTTGACACGGTTATAAATAGAACGTGCTGGAGGGACAGATTCATCACCCAGAGACTCCCTATGCTGTGGAACAAAATCCCGGTACATGTGAGGCAGAGCACCTCGCTGGCCTTGTTCAAGAGGAATCTTGACCAATGGATGGGAGATCGCAGATATACCCCAGGGATTACTTCAGTGTCACTGCTTGACAGAGGCACAGAAAAATGATAGGCATAGTTTTTATTCAAACTAAAGGGGTGGCGAAAGCCACATAACTATGGGCTAGGCTTATAAATGCCCTTGGGCAGATAGCCTAGTATGAACCTATGAACCTATAAAAAGAGCCATCCAGTCAGTCCCAGCAGACCAACAAGGATCCGGAACTTACTCAAGGTTCTTTTTGGTACCAAAAAAGACAGGGGACTGGAGACCCATTCTGGATCTCAGCAGACTAAACAGGTCTGTTCAAAGAACGAAGTTCCGGATGGTCACGCTACAGTCCATTTTACCCTTTCTGGGTCAGGACAATTGGATGCACTCCATAGATCTTCAGGACGCGTACTACCATATCAAAATGCACAGACGTTCCAGAAGATTCCTCTACTTCCGGCTGGGAGCCAGTCATTATCAGTTCAGAGCGCTGCCCTTTGGTCTCACCACAGCCCCCAGGGTGTTCACCAAATGTTTGGCAGTAGTCACCGCTCACTTGAGACGCAAGGATTCCAGGTATTTCCATATTTAGACAACTGGCTCCTTACTGCAACCACCAGGCATCACCTGCTGCTAGCCAGAGTCTACTCCAGCCAAACGTGCTCTACTCTAGGCATCACAATAAATTTCAAAAGTCTGCATTATCGCCTTGTCAATCTATCAACTTTATAGGCGCAAATTTAAACACAAAGGACATGTCAGCTACTCTCCCAGCAGACAGAGTGTTAGCCATTCGACGACATGTGCAGGTCTTATTAGGTTGCAAAAAGATTCAGGCCAGATTTGTCCTAAAAACATTGGGTCTCATGGCAGCGGCTATAATACTAGTTCCCCTTGCACGTTTTCACATGAGGATTCTTCAGTGGATGTTGTTCACACAATGGTCCTTCCAACAACTCCCAATGTCACACATGATAATGATCACACAGTCACGCAAAAACCAACTTGTTTGGTGGATGGTTTCCCCATCATTACACCAGAGCAGACCATTTGTTCTTCCTCCTCCAGTAGCCACGGTGACCACGGACGCCTCCTTGATCGGGTGGGGGGGCATTTTCAGGGCAGAACAGTCCAAGGCATCTGGCAGCTTCACGAGTACCATCTGCATATCAATGTCTTGGAGATGAGAGCCGTGCTTTTAGCATTGTAAGCTCTTCAGAACTCTCTTCCCACCGGGACCATTGCAATTCAAACAGACAATATGTCAGTGGTAAGGTACATCAACAAGCAGGGTGGAACCAAGTCGTACCCCTTATGTCGAGAAGCACTCAGACTTTGACAGTGGGCGATCTCTTCCCAACGGTATCTGATAGCAGCGCACATCTCTGGGAAGTCCAACGTTATAGTAGACAGGCTGAGCAGAGCAATTCTTATGTCTCACGAGTGGTCTCTCAATTAGACTGTGGCGGACAAAATCTTCCGCAAATGGGGTCAGCCTTACTGCGACCTTTTTGCCACCCCCTTCAACAGCTAGTGTGACAATTTCTTCTCGCTCCTTCCTCTCCCCGGACACCTCCCCAGAGATGCTCTAGGTCACGATTGGCCCCAGGGACTTCTTTATGCATTCCCTCCATTTCCCCTGATTCCCAAACTAATTCAGAAAGCTACCACATTGGGATGCAAGATGATCCTCATTGCCCCTTACTGGCCTCGACAAATTTGGTTCCCCTGCATCATCACCTTCTGGAGCAGCCCTGGACCCAATTACAGAACTCCTGATCCATCAATCGGGCGGGCTGCACCAATCTCTTCAATCTCTCCAGCTCACTGCTTGGTTTCTCCACTTCCGACCTTAGCCAGGCTTCCCAACATCTCTCATTCAGTGCGTGAAATTATCTTATCCTCGCATAAGTCGACCACTAGGAAAACTTATGCTAGCAAGTGGAAACTTTTTTCCTTATGGGCAGAGAACAGGAAGATAGATCCCTTTTCAGCCCCTGTGCACCATATTTTAGAATTTCTAGCAGTACTTTTTCGAACAGGATCCTCTTCTGCCACGATTAGAGTTCAGCTAGCTGCAATTTCAAACTTTCATACGGGCCTGTCTGATTCCAGCATCATGTCCCATAAGCTTTGTAAAGCCTTTCTTAAAGGGACCACTCTACTCAGGCCCCCAGTAAGAGATCCCCGCCTCCGTGGGATCTGAATTTGATTCTAGCTTCCCTGATACTGCCCCCCTTTGAACCGGCATCTTCCTGTTCCTTGAAGTTTCTTTCTTGGAAAACCCTTCTTCTGGTCGCAGTTACGTCGGCCAGAAGAGTTTCTGAACTTCAGGCTCTTTGTGTTCGTCCTCCTTACCTAGTTTTTCACAATGATAGAGTTTCTCTTCGGACTAACCCTTCCTTTCTTCCAAAGGTTACTTCTGATTATAATTTGAATCAGTCCATTGAACTGCTTGTGTTCTTTCCAAATTATTCCAACAAGGCAGAATACAAGTTACATCAGCTGGATGTCCATAGACAATTACGCTTTTGCTTGCATAGAACCAAGCAAATCAGAAAATCAGACCAGTTGTTCCTGTCTTACGCTGAGGGAAAACAAGGCATACCGGTGTCAAAAGTCACCTTATCTAGGTGGTTGACTTCTACTATTACCTTTATATATCAGTTAAGAAATAAAGTGCTTTCTGCTTAACCCAAAGGTCACTCCACCAGAGCTCTAGCTACTTCTGTGGCTTTTCAGGCCAGATTGCCAATGGAAACTATTTGTGCTGCAGCTACATGGGCTAATCCACATACCTTCATTTCACATTATAAACTGGATGTGACTTCCAGAAGCAGAGCCGATTTTGGTTCCACTGTTCTGAAGAGTCTGTTCTGATGAGCCACCCAGGATATTAGGTGCTAGGGACGCTGTCCCAACCAGCAAGAATGCAGGCGAGATAGACAACTTAACATAAAGAAGTTATGTACCTACCATAACGTTCCATGTTAGTTGTCTTCTCGCCTTCTTTCTTGCGTCCCACCCTCCATCCCCCTATCCTAGTAGACCGAGAAGAGTTCCTTAGGTTTGTTGATCACTGGCTGAGTCTTCTCTGGCTATTACTTCTGTCAGTCTTTCCAGTAGTTTCTTGTATCCTGCTACAGTTACTGTATTATCATGATTATTATTATGTCTGTAGTTAGGTTACCAAACGAGATCTGTGTATCTAGCGCCAGGCATCATGGGACATAGGGGGGGCCTCGAGCCAGTAAGCAGCTCTCGAGCTTTTGAAGATGGCCGAGTCTGAGCCGAGGATTGGCTCCGAACCCAACCAGCAAGAAAGAAGGCGAGAAGAAGACAACTAACATAGAACGTTATGGTAGGTACATAACATCTTATTTTTGTTGCCATTTGACTTGTTGATGTGCAGTAAATCCAACAGTAACAGTTCAGAGGTTACCTTGTATGCCAGATACATGTCATCTCTTAACACTCTACAGGATACCAAGTATAGTGACAAGGCTTTGAGTCGGTCCATGTAGGACTTGTTGTTTAGGCCATGTATCCTTTCAGTAAGGTGTAGCTGTGGGCATTCCAGTTGTTGTATGTATCTGGACAAATACATGCCAAAATAGGCATTATACTCAGCGACAGGCTTAATGAGGACTGAGTAGAGGGAGACAGTGACAGCTCTAGATCTAGGCACAGTCCCTTTGTTTATAAGCTGTGCAGTATAGAAGGACTTTCTTACAGCAATAGACACATGTTGGTCAAAAGTTAGGTCATTGTCCACAAAAGTTCTCAAATCCCGAACAACTGGGTCATCTCTTTGGGGCATATTGTCAATGTGATAGTTCCCTGGGAGTAGATGACTCCCCAAAGGATACAGTAATTCACTTTTTGCCATCTAATTTTAGACCATGATGTTTGACTCCAGTTATTTATTTGAGACAAACCTTCCTGCAGGATAGCTAAGTCATTTGGGAATACGGTGACTGTTCCTAGTATGCATTCATCTGCAAACTTAGTCAGCCAGAGCTGTTTAGTATTGGCTTTTACTTCAGAAAAGTAGATGTCAAACAGGAGAGGTCCAAGCACAGAACCCTGGGGATGTCTCTGGTGACTGGTCTCTTTGTTGAGGTAACTTCCCTTATTTTGATTATCTCTGTTCTATCTGTGAGTTAGTTGGTAATCCAGCCGGTGACATACGGGTTTATTCACAGTTTTAGCTTTTCTACAATGCCTGAGTGGGGAATTGTGTCAAAAGCTTTGGCCAGGTCAAGGTATGCAGTGTGTACCATTTTGTCTTCATCCGTTGCTTTGGTGACCTTTGCAAAAAAAAAAAAAAACTACCATGTTCAGTAAATGTGACCTGCCCTTGATGAATCCAAACTTCAGAAAAGTAGCTGTAAACTGTAGCTGTTCTCCATTAGTTTGGTACAAAATTGTATAGAGGCTGAGATTGAACAGTGTTGTTAGGGGGTATGAATAAATCATGCTACATGCATTTAAGATGCATCCAGGGATATTGTCAGGACCCACTGATGCAGTATTTTTAGTTTGTGATAATACTTTTAGGACTTAGTCTTGTGTGATAGCTGAAGGTAAGCCAATTTCAGTTATATCTTGAGGAGCAGACGACGGGAGAGAGTGGTAAAGTTTGAACTAAATTTATCAGCGAGTAGGTGAGCTATATCTCCATCCTCAGTGTAGGGAACCTCGTCCACAATCAGCTCAGTGTATTGTTGGATTGAGATTATGAACATAATTAAAAAATGTCTTGTGATTGTCTTTGGCTTGGGTAGCTATTTTAGCCTCAAACTTAGCTTTGGTGGATTTTATTAAGCTCCTGAGTTGTTCAGTGACAGAGGTCTAACATTTTGGGAATTGCTCTTCTTACTTTTGGTCAAAAGTATTTTCCCGTTATTACAAAGCTTGTTGATATTATAGTTCCAACTGCAGTAAATATTTATGAGGATTTTCTAAATAGGTCATTTTAATTGTGATATGAAGACAAAGAAAATAATGTAGCATGTTTACAGAAATCACACAAGTAATTAAATGTGGGCAGTTACATTTAGATAAGGAAAGGCAGTTTACATACTGTAGGTTTGAGCCTGTTTAAGAATAGTTTGTTTGTTATATTATCAGAAGACATTCAAGAAATAGCAGTTGGAATTATAAACAAGGGTTTTGTTTTATCATTTGGCAGTACAGATAGCACTGGACAAAGATGGAGAAGATATTAGAGAAGCTAAGGATATAAAGAATATAGCAGATGTATGTTAGATAAAGTTAAATTAACAGAAAGGGTTAATATTCTGTACGATGAAATTCTGACAGTGACAAGATTTTTATCAGTCATGGACAGAAAGCTATATTTTAACTTTAGGAGTCTAAGGCCCTCCTCTTAGAATCATAAAGTTCAAGTTATCTGTTGTTTCATACCATCCAATTCACTTAATACACACTGCAAATTTCAAAATATTAATCTTTTTTTTCTATCTAACTTTTAAGCTCTGCAACATCTGAGACAAGGCTACCAGTCACTGCTGAGCCTAGGAACTGCTTCTCGGTAATCAGTTTAGGATTATCGCTTCTGTTTTATTCCTGGTGAGAAAAGGACCAGAGTGACGTGATTTCCTATCATTCCTAGATATTACCAATCACTGGAGAGCCTGAAAACAACTTGTTAAGAGACATCTTGGGATTAATACTTCTTCCTTACTTCTGGTGAGAGAAGGAGCAAAAAGTTTCATCCAGGATATCTACTAAGATAAGACAACGCTGAACCCATAAACATCTGGGTTAAAACTAGTCCTCAAGAAGCAGCTTTGGACTAGTGCAACTCTTTTTGCTTCTGGTGAGAGAAGCAGTGAAGCTTAGTCTTAGATCGCCTTCATTGTAGTGTGTACGGTAACCATTTGAAATGTTGGGACCTGCTAAATTGAGCCCTAAAATGCATAGACTGAATAGTTGAAAGACCAGACTTAGACATACTAAGCAAATACAGGAGAAGTGAAAAAACAAGCTGGTCACACCAGGTACTTGGCGTATTTGGAGTTTAATCCAAAAGTTTTCATTTTACTAGTTTCAGACGTCTTCAGAATAAAAAACAAAGTACACAAACACATACTGTATACCCATTTCACCACCCCTTTCTTAATTAGTTCAATTCAATTCAGACCCACCCAGTTGTTGAAACACAGCACAACATTAAAAGGCATATTGCAGTCATTTAATACTCTGTTACAAACTCACAAAACATACTAAATATTGCAATTAATGTCATAAAATTAATAAAAAATACACTACTTTCAATTTCAAATAAGAACTTAATGACAGCCTGTCATTAAGTCCAGGCTTTTCATCAAAATTAAGTTTTATTTGCCATTTTGGCTCTTTGAATTCTAAAAATTCATCACTTGGCCCACCCCTAGGTCCTAGATCAACGTGATCTATGGCACAAAACTTAAAGGCATGTGCTGGGTTCTCCCTAATATGTCTGTATAGGGCATTCTTTTCACTGTGATGTTTAATTTCATAAATATGCTCATAGATCCTAGTCCTAAATGATCTCCTGGTTTTCCCAACATAATGACTGCCACATGCCTGACATACTGCAACATATATAACTCCTTTAGAATAACAAAAATATTTTTTAAGAGGTTTAATGGTGCCAAAGTTCACAATAGTAATTCTATCTTGGTGAACTACATATTGACATAGGGCACATCTTCCACATTTAAAACATCCTCCATCTACCCTTCCACCACGGCTACTCTCCAACATCCCCTTGAAATAAGCCTCTTTTTTGTGTACAATGCCCATTTTTTTTCTCCTAACAAGGAAGGTAACTCGGGGTCCGTACTAAAAATTCTCCAATATTTCTTGACAGCGTTACAAATGTCATAATAGTCAATGCTATATGGTAATATCAATGCCCTACCATAACTCTCTCTGTTCCCTTGTCCAAGTGTTTGTAACATGCCAGTGGTATTGTCCAAACACACATGATACACCCCTTCATTCCTTTTCGTCTGTACCTTACTCATTATATTGACCACCATCTCCTTCGGGTACCCCCTTCTAGTTAACATACCTTCCAGAATCTCACATTCCTGGAGAAAGTCATCCAGTACAGAAACCATTGTGGCCAATCTTACAAATTGGCCTTTGACCAGGGCTGTCTTTTGATGTGTAGGGCGCCAACTGTTGTAGTGCAGCAAGGAATTGGAATAAGTCGGCTTCCTATAAAGACGCGATGTAAAAACCGTGTTGTTATAATACCTTCTAATGGTGACATCCAAATAGTGAAGCACATCTCTGTCCATACACATGGTAAATCTCAGAAAATGTGTCGTTTCATTAATATATTGAAAGAATTAATTCAGGCTATCCTCACTGTCTTTCCAAAATAGCACCACATCATTTAAAAATCGGCCATAGAGCACCCAGTAGTCTTTAAAAGGTGAATTAAAGACAAAAAGATCCTGCCACTCGATTAGCACTATGTTAGCAAAGACAGGGGCACAGCATACACCCATTGCTGCCCCCTGCCTCTTCTTAAATAAATGCCCCTCAAAGCTCACAAAGTTGTTCTGTAACACAAGTTCAAGGCTTGCCCTCGGAGACAGTATTACAGTCCATATTTGTGTTTTTGACTGAGTAGTAAATTTCCTATTGTATTACAGTCCTGTCCTGATCTAAGGTCATGAATTTCTTTAACACACAATGTCTCAAATAAACTAACCATAGGGTGTTGGGGGGGGGGATATATGTGCCAGGTGTTTTTAGAATCATGAACAGAAATGTTGATTTATTTTACATTGGTTGAATGGGCAGATTTCTCTAGAGGAACACAATTTTTTTGGAGACAGTACATCCAAGGATCCCTACAATTTTTGGGATCCAAAAAATTCACAAATCTATCACCAGCCCCCCCCCCCCACACACACACACACACACACACACACACACATACACACACCCAGTAGTGGATGCAAAAGCATCAAAAACATTTAGTATTGCAAAATTTGTGGATTTTAAAGTCAAACGTGCTTGAGAACAGGGCAACGTTGCTAAGAAATCCTTGGGACTTTTTTGGGAAAGTTAGACAAGAAATGTACAATGATAACTTACTAAAGGTAACTATAGACATTTGTGATTTGTTTCTGGTCATCCCACATGAACAGGGGATTGACTGGTTTTGTGACTACTTCAGTCAAAAACACAAATATGGACTGTAATACTGTCTCTACTTTGAGGGCATGCCTTGAACTTTTGTTAGAGAACAACTTTGTGAGCTTTGCGGGGGCATTTATTTAAGCAGAGGCAGGGGGCAGCAATGGGTGCATGCTGTGCCCCTGTCTTTGCTAACATAATGCTAGCCCAGTGGGAGTATCTTTCTGTCTTTAATTCACCTTTTAAAGACTGTTGGGTGCTCTATGACCAATTTTTAGATGATGTGGTGCTATTTTGGAAAGACAGTGAGGATAGGCTAAATGAATTCTTTCAATATATTAATGAAACAACACATTTTCTGAGATTTACCATGTGTATGGACAGAGATGTGCTTCACTATTTGGATGTCACCATTAGAAAGGATTATTTGTGGGAAAGGTTGTAAAATGATTTATTGTGGTCTCAATTTTTTTATATCACAAAAACCTGGCATTTTAACAGGGTGTGTACACTTTTTATATCCACTGTACATAACTTCATCCCCTTACCATTAATACCACCTCCTGCAAAAGCTGCCTGTGTTACTAAACTGAATTCTCTATTTGTGATGCAGCCTTTAACTCAGTTTTGCTTTAGGAAAACATTCTCCTGCTTACCCATTTGTTTATCCTTTGGGTTTGCTTTTGTAAACTCACTTCCCTCAATTCACATCACTAATTTATTCATGCTAAACTGAATTAACAAGCTTACTTTGAGATTATGCTACAAAGGCCATGTGTATCTGCTGTGCACTTTCATATTTCATGGGTAGTAATGATATTGGTGATGTGGAGGAAGTAAAGCCATATGGATAACTTCTGCTGTAAAAAAACAAAATCACAATGGTAAAGAGAAGATGCCATCCTTACAGTCCCACATTCACCTTTTCTGGGAGTTAGGTAACATGTATTTTCATTCAGGGATGAGTTAAAATTAAACAGCCATATCCTGAGAATTATGTGATTTTAACAGGCAGTGTAATGGGGCAGGTGTACATTACAAAAATATGCCACAGCATTTTGATCCAGGCATACTTAACTAAAATAATCATGCAGTTTAGAAATTGTAATGTTAAAAAAATGGTATGAAAAGACTTGCCTGAGTGATGGCTAGTTGACTGGTTTAGAATTCAAACAGCTCACTGCTGTTTTAATATAATTAAGATACATCAGTAGGCTAACTGTACAGATAATGGCTACTAATGCACCACAGTTCCTCTTCGGCATAAACACCGTCACCATGCCTCTCAAGCTAAGAAATCTGTACATAGACTCCAAAATAGGGACCGTTTTAAATATTGCTCTTACAAATGTAGAAAGTTGACGGAGTAACAGGTTTTGCATTAGAATGAAATTTGTGAGGAATATGAAGTCTTAAAATCACATCTGCAATTATTTTCTATTTTCAGTCTTCATTGAGTTACCAGAAAACCAAAATTTATATTAGGAACAGACCAAAAATATGAGGCAAAAGTCTGAACATTTGAGAGTTATGGATGTAATTTTAATTGGTTGTAATGCAAAATATACATGTTTAAAGTTTACATGTCCATGGTTTGACTTTATAAGCTGCTTATTGAATAAATTTATTTATTTTATTTATTTAACATTTGTTGACTGGGAAAGTCCGCCTTGGAACAAGCCAGTTTTCAGCAGAGGCCTGGGGATAAATGCTCCAGATGCATCTTTGAATTGTGGGAGGAAACCGGAGTACACGGAGAAAAGCCACGAGAACGCAGGGAGGACATGCAGACTCCACACAGAAGGCACCCCAGATGAGAATCAAACTCTTGCTGTGAGGCAATGTTAACCCCTGCACCACTACACCGCATATTTTTGTAACATATTTTTGCATCTGTAAATACGTATGTTTTATAGCATATCCTTGTATCTGTAAATATGTTTTGTTCATTTCTTATGTGATCCTCTTCACCTGGGCTGTGCCTGTAAATGGTCCACTGAGATCAGTGCACTACCCTTATAAACAAATATAAATAAATAATGATAAAAAAAAAAAAAAAAAAAAAAAAAACAAATATGCACATTTTTGGCCCTGGACGTAGTGGAAACTAGTTTTATACTTTTTTTAACGTCTTTGTTCTAGATGTGCTTGCATTGCACTACACGGCTAGCTAGCAATTAAGTAACTTGTTACTTAACTGTTGTTATGACTGCTGCAGAATTAGAACATTTAAAATAAAACCCATTCCATTTCTCTCAAGTCTTCCTGACAAACCTCAGCCCTCCTGTGAACAATTCTGAACTCGTTTGCAGGTGTCCTCACAAATAGTTTTTTTTTTTGTCAAATAACTATTTATTTCACATAAAAGAATGAATGAACAATATATAAAGACTTGAGAATACTGGTATGACTAGTACAAACAAGAACTCTAAAACAGATCTAAGTATGTACAATATATACAAAAAACTAAACTAACTTAAAACTAAACTGAACTCAATTAAGCTATAGTGCTACCCACTAGAGAAAGAATTCAAGGTGGGATATTAGGAATTTAATATATAACAGTGGATCACTCACATACTTTTGAGTAAGACCTATATCAACAATCACCACAGAGATTATGAATCCAATTAAATGCATAAAATTAAGTCAAATAAACCTTTCCATACTTTATCAAGGAAGATTTTTTTCTTAGGTTCTTTAATGATGAGTTTCTGTGCTGAGATATAAGTAAGGGCCATTTCCTTGAAGTTGTTCCAGCATAATTTAGTGCGATCTAACCAGTTTTTAGTGATATATAATTTAATAAGAGAGCAAATAATGACTAGAACATGCATTTCCAATCTAGAGAGTTTTAAGGTGGGTATATGAAGGATCATTAATTCCCAAGAAAGGGTGGATTTGTGATAACCCATTTTCTCGAGACGGACTTTTAAAGAAGTCCAAAGTTTATGTGAGTATTTACAGAACCAAAGAGTATGTAAAAGATCGGCATTTCGGAAGGAGCAACAGCTACATGAAGGAGTGTTCTTGGGGTCAAATTTATTAAGCACAGAAGGAGTAAAATACGCATTGTTATTCACCATTAATTGTGTGTAAATTAATTTTTTAAATGGGGAAAGTTCTAAGGTGGCTTTTATAGCAGATAACTTTTGTTTCTCCGAAAAAGGGGAACAATGTTTGTCCCAGTAACTGGAGAATAGGCATCCCGAGTTATGAATTATGGAATCCAGAAGATTATATGATTTGGAGAGCATTTTCTCTGGACTCGAAAAGGCGTTTAAGATATCATGAAGTTTAGTGATATCATGTCTATTAATCTGAATATGAGCAAATTTTGATGCTATTAGTTCTCTTATTTGACGGAGGATAGTTGTGTATTTATTGTTAACCTTGAGAATTAAGCGAAGTTCAGGAAGTGTTATATCCTTATGCTGAAGTATGTCCCAAACTACCACCTCTTTAATGAGAGGAAGGACTGAAAGATTAATCATCAGGTTATTGATCTTAATGTTAGGATTTAAATGGAGGGGTTGAAGTAAAGAGAAAGCATTATCAAGGTTGATGGATTTTAATAAAGTTTGTAGAATCTTAATTTTATGTTTTAAAGCATTGAATAATTTGGAGTTTTTGAGAGCTTCTGGAGAAAGAAATGGAAGAGCTTTGGGATTAATTTTTATGTCTAACACATGCTGGAACCATAATTTCATCCAAGAAGGAGAAGAATTAAAGTCTCTCTGGTCTAGATTAGAGATGGACAAAATTCTATTTGCACAAATGATCATGTAGTGCAACTGGAAATTAGGAAGACCCAACCCCCCCCCCCTAGTTTTTGGGTAGGCTAGCTTCACGTATGAAATTCTAACTGATTTAGGGAACCAGATGAATTTGGTTAGTTCTATATTAATTTTAGAGAAAAGAGTATTGGAAATCATGAGATCTGAGGCTCTAAATTGGTAAAGCAGTCTAGGTAGGATATTCATCTTTACTACCGCAGCCTTGGATAAAAGGGGAAGGTTCAATTGTTCCCATCTGCGAAGATCTTGTAAGATTTTAGACCATGTTCTGGTTAGATTATTTTGGTTCATAGAGGCTTGGTTATGATCGAAGTGTATACCAAGATAATGAATATTGAAAGATGTCTGAAAGGGAGAATCCGGGAAATAATGAGATTTATGGCCTCCTGGATTAATAGGGAAAATTTGGGATTTCTTATGGTTGATCTGATAACCTGAAGCCTTCGAGAAATTGTTAATAGTACTAGTTATTTTACCTAGGTCTGTGTTAGGATATTGAAAATATAGAATGAGGTCATCTGCAAAAGCCGAAAACATTATCTTGGTATTCAGGACTTTAGGGATCGAATGGAAAGAATTTTGAGCCAGATAAAGGAAGAACGGGTCAATGAATATATTGAAAAGAAAGGGGGAAAGAGGGCAGCCTTGCCTTGTACCGTTTGTGATGCTAATTGAATTAGATGTGATTTCATTTATGTAAAGATAGGTAGAAGAGTTATTATAAAGAATTTTAATCATATCAGAGAAACATCTGGGAATTTTAAAATGTGATAAAGTTAGAAACAGAAAGTTCCAGTTAACTCTGTCAAATGCATTAGAAGCGTCAAGGGTTAATGCATATAGCGGGTTTTTATCTTTTTTTGTAAAGTGAATTAAGGAATCAAGGGTGAGTGTATTATCCCATGTGTGTCTTTTAGACATAAAACCGGCCTGGTCAGCGGAGATTATAGCGGGCAAATTATTTTTAAGTCTGTTAGCCAGAATAGTAGATAAAATTTTTATGTCAACATTTATTAAAGAGATGGGTCGATAATTGTGAGGGTCCGTTTTGTCTTGTTTGTTTTTCAGAATCAGTATAGTTTTCGAGGTGTTCCAATGCAAATCTGAAATTCCATATTTTACAATGAAGTTGAATACCTTTAAAAGAAGAGGTGAAATTATTATATTGAAGACTTTAAAGAAATCAGGGGTGACTCCATCAGGTCCAGGGGATTTCCCTGGTTTAAGGTTAGAGATAACATCTTGGACTTCTTTAAGGGTCAGTGGGGCAGAGAGTTTGGATCTCTGAGATTCATTTGGAGATGGGAACTTTATGCTATTCAGGAAATTCTCCATGTGCGATTTATTAGATGAATCTGCTTTCCTGCAGTAAATATCTGAGAACAAGGAAAAGAATAGTTGTAATATTTCTGAGTCAGATTTATAGATTTTGTCTTGGTATTGTAACATAGGTATCTTAGGGGTATTTTGGTTGTTTTTTATTATTCTAGCCAGAGTCTTAGAAGGGATCTGTGCCCATTCTGAATATGTTGCAATGAGTTTCTGTTCAAACAACGAGAGATTTTGTTGATGAAGTTCTGTTAATTCTTTTTGAGTGTTACTCATTTCTTTATCTAAGTCAGGGCTTGGGCATGAGTTATGTTTTTTTTCTAGATCCGACAACTTCGAGATCAGGTTAGATTCCTTAGTTTTGTAAAGTTTTTTATAATAGGAGGCCTTGCTAATTAACATGCCTCTCATATTGGCCTTGCAAGCCGCCCATTGAATATCCAAGGGAATTTGTGAGAGATCAAGATTAGAACCAAAATCCACCAACCTATCTTTAACCTCTTGAATTATGTCTTTGTTTCTAAGCAAGTTGTTATTCCGAGACCAATTGGCATATAGGGGTGTTGGGTGTAACTTTAATGTGTAAGAAATCTTGAGGGAAATTCTCGCATGATCAGAGAGAAATCTGTGTTCACTAGTGTAATTTAATTTAAAAGAAGAAAGGAAATCAGAAATTAGGAAAAAGTCTAAACTTGACCAGGTCTTATAACATTTTGAATAATATGTGTAGATTTTTTCCTTGGTCAAAAATTCACTAAATGAAATAGGATCGATAAGATTAAAGTCGGATATAAGATCCTCTAATGCTTGAGATGCTTGAAGGTTATACGAGGGGGATTTACTAGTACGATCTATATTAGGATCTATAACTGCATTCTAATCTCCCCCTACAACAAGTAGGTGGTCATGAAATGTGGAGATAATATTATATATTTCCAAAATAAAGACATGCTGCGAACACGGGCCATATATGTTGAGGAAAAGAGTTGGTTTGCCCGAGTTAGGAAGTTGAGAAGTGAAGTAGCACCATCTACCATTTTTGTCAGAGTTAAAATCAGTGATTATACCGTGGAAGTCTCTTTTAATTATAATAGCAATACCCTTTGAGTTAGAACTATCACCTGCAGCAATTATAGATCTTATCCATTTTCTCTTAGTTTCTTTCGACCATTCTTCCTTACGCATATGTGTTTCTTGTAAACAACAAATATTAGCCTGTGACTTAAATAGTAAGTGAAGTAAAAGAGATTTTTTGGATTTATTCTGTAAACCTCTTATATTCCATGAATCAATGAGCCAAACCATGTTAGCTACTTACTCCAAGTATATAAGTTAAGGAATGGCTAATTCTTTTTCTCTGGGGTGATTTCAGGGTGCATTGAGAGAATAGAATATTGAGTGAAAGTAAGTAAATAGTAGTAGTGAGGATCTACATCAATCTTGCACTTGATGAATACAAAGTAAAGACAACACTGGTAGCACAATACTTCTTCAACAGTATCCCGGTGCCTAACCACCCCCTCCCCTTGAATGAAGAAGTACTACAATAAAAATAAAAGTAACAGTAATGTAGGTCAGTAACAAACATTTGAGGTTCACCATAAGAACCTGACACATATGTTAGTCTAAAAAGCAACCATGAAACAAATAATACTGCTGTACATATATACATATCAAACATTTTCCAAAAATAGATCAAACTAGACATCTAACAACTGCATCTGAGAGCCACCATTCTTCGTAGTGGAAAAAACAAAAAAAGAAAAGGAAAATTTAAAAGTGAGAGACTGAAAAGTATGGATAAATTGATACTAAGGGAAAGAATAATCTTTGACATAGAATATAGTTTAAGGAATAAGTGGACAAAATCTACAATAAAAATAGCGTCTATGTTGTCACTTCTAACAGAAATAGAATATTTCTATATTAAATATCATATAATATAATATCCAATATTCAACATTAAATAGAAGTAAAACATCGTATGTGATGGAGCAATTGCTATTTTGAAAACAAGATAAAAGTAAAGCTAGTATATGAGTGATAAAAGAGGGATATCAGAGGGCCAATACTAAGTGGTAGGCTCTGATGACCGTAACAATTTTGATAAATGTGTTTCAACAATAGGTCTAATATTCACTGGTCTGACTAAAAGCGGATGCCATTTTCAACTTTGTATATTATCATAATTTAACATAGCAAAAATTATAAGGAATGCACAAGGTAAGGCAGTAACCAGCTGTATATCAACTAAGCTCAGTTTAATATATTTAACTATCTATATGGTCTAACCACTGAATTTATCAGATAACACAGTATAACAACAGTAGAACTATAAAAAGCATCTGACTAATATACACTATAATTGTGAGTAAATAACCTATAAAGTGAGAAGACTACATAAAATAACTTGCTATGCTTTGTTAACAATTCTCAGTGAAGTAAGTGTACAACGAGTTAAATCTACTACATGTAAATAGGAATAAAACACTTACACAAGTTTTAAGCGTCATATGCGACCTAAGTAAAACAAAATTTAAAAGATCTAAAGTCCCATAGATAGAAAACTATATGTGGTCTCAGTAATAAAGTTCGTGTGTTGTTCCTTATGAGATAATCTCCACGTTTGCCATAGAAATACCAGGAAGATAAACCAGAGACAGTAACTGCCTAGGTCAGCACAGCTAAATTCCCTAATACGATCTATAACTCAGGATGATCGAGTTATATGTTATAGCCCGGAAAGATTGTAAATCTAAGGGTATGCTGATCGAGGAAAATATTTAGAGCATATTTGTAATGCTGCAAGTTTGTGCCCTTTAACTTGTTGAAATTCATGTAGTTGTTAACTTCGACATGAGATTCTGGTAGACGTTTAGAGCGCATGTGATATAGATATATCATATTCATCTACCTAACGCAGGACTCAGGCGACCACAGTGAGGAAGATATTTGCTCAGTTTTTGAATTTGAAAGCCCGGATAGGCTTGCAAAATGTGGCTAAATCCAAATCAGATAGATCAAGATCAGGTGTCGGGCTGTGTTGACAGACCAGAAGGCACACTTTGGCAGAAACAACAAGAGACTGATTTCCAAGAGGGAACCACCGGAAATTGCAGAAACTAAATAGATCCCTAGGAAGCTGAAGGCAATTGTAATTGTACTTATCGTTCCTATCTACTCAGATGTTCCGCATCTTATCCCAAAAAATCAAAATAGAGATAACATACAGTAAATCACTCTGAGATAGATAAATGTACTCTAGAGAGTAATCGAGGATATCACTCTGCTGTCCGGAGAGTTAACCCAATGAAAAAAAACTGTTATCTGTATGGATTTTAATATACATTATATTATAGAGCTGGGACTGTATTGAAGGCTTTAATAAATGCCTCTTTAGCCTCCTTTATGGTGCTAGCAGTGAATTTATTGTCTTTGTGTGTGAAGGATAAGATACTTGGATAGCGCATTTGAAATTTAATGTTCCTCTTGATGAGATCAGCACAAAACGGAGCCAACTTTTGTCTGTCTTGATTGTTAGAGGCAGGTCTTGTGAAAATGTAAGCTTGTGGTTTTTCCAAGTGAAAGATTTTTGTTTTTTAGCTGCTAGTAGAATTTTTTGAGTGTCTTGGAAATTTAATAGTCTAGTATAGACTTGGCGAGGAGCAGAGGGATCTTGCCGCTTATACATGGCACGATGCGCTTTTTCCACAATTATAGCGGCAGAATAGCCTTCTGAACTCACGAGTAGTTCAAAGATCTGTTTAGATATTGATAATAGGACCTGATTATCATAGGACTCAGGGAGTCACTGCTCAACAGAGGCACAGCAAAATAATGGGTATAGTTCCCCATACTAAAGGGGTGGCGTAAGCCACAAAACTATGGGCTAGGCTTGTAAATGCCCTCGGGCAGATAGCCTAGTATGAACCTATGAACCTATGAACCTATGAGTCCTCTAATTAAGATATTATTGCGTCGGCTTCTTGCTTCGAGGTCAGTTAATTTATCTTGAAGTTCAGTTAATGTTGCATTCTTGGCGCGTAATTCATCAGACAAGGACTGTAATGAAGTTTCGTTCGCTTGAGTTTTGTGCTCTAGTATGTCCATTCTGTCTACTATATGGTTTATGGTGTTCCCCAGCTTAGCAAGCTGGTCAGAAAAATCTTGTATGGCCAACTGGATAGGTTGGAGTGCTAGTTTCAGTTCATCTAGATGAAAGTTGGGTTTGTTTTTATTTTTAATGCTTGTTTTACTAAGCTCCAATACTGGTTTGTTGGTTTTCTGTCTTTTGGATACAACATCCTTTTCTGGAGAAAAAATTGTAGATGATTTAGCTTTAGTGGTTTGCATTTCCATCGCTTCTGGTAGATCTGCCATAATCGAAACCCGAAATACAGCTTGAATATGCAGTGAATGCCTCAGGCCCCTTTGGATTCACGTGGCTGATACCTGTGTTCCGAACAAAAAAGGATATATAGGATGTTCTTTGCTCCGCTAGAGATGTTAGAAGCACAGAATCAGAAAGATAAATTATGTATTGTTTACCCTTCTCCTTTAGATCATAGAAATTAGTAGTTAATAGATGTCATTTCCAAAACTTTTGTAGCTGAGGTAGGGAGCTCTGTGCAGAGGGTGTACACTAGGCGACCACCATTTTGGAATTCCTCACAAATAGTTAATGCAACAGAAAGATGTCACACCCTTTAAACTCTGCAAAGAACTGCCATGACTACACAGTCTTCTTCCTCAGGGCAAGTATCAGCACAGCAACAAATCCTGTCTTCAAAGTGCTTGTCTTGGTGATGATCTCCTTATTAAAAAAAAAAAAAAACAACGTTGACATGCCCTGCTAATATGCAGACTGAGCGGACCTAATTTTAGACTGAAAGCTTACCAGGTCTGTAGGTGCTTCTGCATAATAAACAGTAAAAGAAGCTGTCCAGACGCATGTAAATAGATGCAGTAAAGCAGTGCTCTGATTGGCTGAGATATCTACTACCAGAATGAAGGTCGCTTTGCCGCAAGTCTCGGGTGCACTTGCATCCAAATTGGGCAGTTGGGGAACTAAGCTTATTTAACCTTAAAATAGGTGCTCCCAGGCAATTTGGAAAGTTTGAGAGCTATGCTATGCTGTGCCATCACAAAGTATGAAGATTGTGAGTGCAGAAACTATAAAAGCCTTGTCTGGCATTTAAATGTACAGTCCAGAAGGAAAATTACATTGTAGTTTAGAACCATTGATGTGGAGAAACTGTAATTGAAAAGTTTTGTCTGAACTTTGCTAGAATGTGTATGACATTAAAGAAATGCTTGCTAACAGAAAGTTATGGAATAGGGCTTGGGAAGAGAGGGTTTCCCTTTAAGTAAAAGAAGGGAAAACAGTACATTTATCAAGTGTAGTTTTAGTGAATGGCAAAAAAGGAGCAGTTAAATATTAGAAGCAACCCAAATTGTGTTTTTTTTTTAATTCTGTGGAGGCACAATTCATCTGATACAGGAGTGCATGGAAAAGACGTGTACCCAGTGTGGGAATATGATTATTCTTTAAAGAATTGTAAAACTGCATGTATAAAACTGATGAACAGATCTGTTTAAGGCTCACATTTCTGTTATTGTAAGATGAAGTAAAAGATAGCAATGAACATACAATGAACATTGAAACTGTTAATTGATAATGTGCAAACTGAAGATGGCAGCATAAGTGTTCAAAGTGCTGTTTTGCATGACGGAAGTGAACAAAATATAGTTTTCTGCAAAATGAATCAATGGAAAATTAAAATGTAGATATGGGTAGGAGTGGAGAGGAGAGAAGGGAGTTTAATTTAGAAACAGAATAAAAACGCTGCATTAAGGGTAATAATTGCAAAAAAGAAGGTGTGATAGAATGCGCCAGTGACATAGCTATTGAGAAGAGGACACGAAAAAGGAGACTGCAAGCATGGTTAGTGAAGGATGCAAGAAAGATAAAAGGGTTGATATAAACTTAGTTTTTGTGAATGTGAACAGTATTAAAAACAAGGTGAGAAAGTTTTTTTTTTTTTTAATGTGGGAATTGTGTTACAAAGTAGATGCAAATATGTTTGTATAGTATGCAACTTTTGAACATAGAACAAAATGAGCAGCTTCTAAGGTTACGACGAAAAATATCAGATTATGTTTTGGTAAAGACAAATTAGAAAATAAAAAGAATTATTTCTAGGGTTACGGAGAAAACATCAGATTTAGTTTTGGTGATGATATGTTGGAATTGCAGTATTAGCAAAAAAAAAGAAAAAAGAAAATATATGTTGCCTGACAGAGCAGGTGATTAAGGCACTGACTGCTTACACTAGTCATGGGTACAAGGCTTAATTCAGTCCATCTCTGTGACTTGGAACAAGTCAGTAGACCAGGTTGTGCCCCCGAGTCACCCCTGAGATGAGACACTTGTGGAACACCTGTCCACAGGGTTTACCTGTTTAACAAATATATAAAATAATAAAAAAGAATGCTATAGTTGGAATTTCAGGAAGGATGGTGATATGTGATATTAGGGTATGCATGTAACAGTAGTATGTGCCTACACAGCCGTGGGAGAGAGAGTGAGACTGTTTAAAGAAATAAAATAGTTTGTGTCAGTTAACATGGATGTTGTAGCTGTGAGTAACCTATGGGAAAAAAGACGACATCAGAGTATGGAAGGAAGGAAGTAACAGACATGGGAGACTTTATTTAAGAAGAAAAAGGTACTATCAGTAAGTCCGAAGAAATGCGAAGACGGAAATTGATTAAATGGTATGTCTGGTGGTTTCTATACGTGGAAAGGAAAACTGCAGAATATTCAGATTAGGCAGTATGAGCAGTAATGAAGGAGATAACGAGAGAAGGAAAGGATTTAAAAGGATAACAGGAGACATTAGTAAGACAGAAAGCTGGAAAACTGCAGAATATTCAGATTAGGCAGTATGAGCAATAACGAAGTAGATAACAAGAGAATGAAAGGATTTAAAAGGATAACGGGAGACATTAGTAAGACAGAAAGCTGGAAAACTGCAGAATAGTCAGATTAGGCAGTATGAGCAATAACGAAGGAGATAACGAGAGAAGGAAAGGATTTAAAAGGATAACGGGAGACATTAGTAAGACAGAAAGCTAGAAAACTGCAGAATATTCAGATTAGGCAGTATGAGCAGAAACGAAGGAGATAACAAGAGAAGGAAAGGATTTAAAAGGATAATGGGAGACATTACTAAGACAGAAAACTGGAAAACTGCAGAATATTCAGATTAGGCAGTATGAGCAATAACAAAGGAGATAAGAAAAGGAAAGGATTTAAAAGGATAATGGGAGACATTAGTAAGACAGAAAGCTGGAAAACTGCAGAATATTCAGATTAGGCAGTATGAGCAATAACGAAGGAGATAACAAGAGAAGGAAAGGATTTAAAAGGATAACGGGAGACATTAGTAAGACAGAAAGCTGGAAAACTGCAGAATATTCAGATTAGGCAGTATGAGCAATAACGAAGGAGATAACGAGAGAAGGAAAGGATTTAAAGTGATAACGGGAGACATTAGTAAGACAAAAAGCTGGAAAACTGCAGAATATTCAGATTAGGCAGTATGAGCAATAACGAAGGAGATAACGAGAGAAGGAAAGGATTTAAAAGGATAATGGGAGACATTACTAAGACAGAAAGCTGGAAAACTGCAGAATATTTAGATTAGGCAGTATGAGCAATAACGAAGGAGATAAGAGAAGGAAAGGATTTAAAAGGATAACGGGAGACATTAGTAAGACAGAAAGCTGGAAAACTGCAGAATATTCAGATTAGGCAGTATGAGCAATAACGAAGGAGATAACGAGAGAAGGAAAGGATTTAAAAGGATAACGGGAGACATTAGTAAGACAGAAAGCTGGAAAACTGCAGAATATTCAGATTAGGCAGTATGAGCAATAACGAAGGAGATAACGAGAGAAGGAAAGGATTTAAAAGGATAATGGGAGACATTACTAAGACAGAAAGCTGGAAAACTGCAGAATATTCAGATTAGGCAGTATGAGCAATAACGAAGGAGATAACAAGCGAAGGAAAGGATTTAAAAGGATAACGGGAGACATTAGTAAGACAGAAAGCTGGAAAACTGCAGAATATTCAGATTAGGCAGTATGAGCAATAACGAAGGAGATAACGAGAGAAGGAAAGGATTTAAAAGGATAACGGGAGACATTACTAAGACAGAAAGCTGGGAAACTGCAGAATATTCAGATTAGGCAGTATGAGCGATAACGAAGGAGATAATAAGAGAAGGAAAGGATTTAAAAGGATAATGGGAGACATCAGTAAGACAGAAAGCTGGAAAACTGCAGAATATTCAGATTAGGCAGTATGAGCAATAACGAAGGAGATAACGAGAGAAGGAAAGGATTTAAAAGGATAATGGGAGACATTACTAAGACAGAAAGCTGGAAAACTGCAGAATATTCAGATTAGGCAGTATGAGCAATAACGAAGGAGATAAGTGAAGGAAAGGATTTAAAAGGATAATGGGAGACATTACTAAGACAGAAAACTGGAAAACTGCAGAATATTCAGATTAGGCAGTATGAGCAATAACGAAGGAGATAGCAAGAGAAGGAAAGGATTTAAAAGGATAACGGGAGACATTACTAAGACAGAAAGCTGGAAAACTGTAGAATATTCAGATTAGGCAGTATGAGCAATAACGAAGGAGATAACAAGAGAAGGAAAGGATTTAAAAGGATAATGGGAGACATTAGTAAGACAGAAAGCTGGAAAACTGCAGAATATTCAGATTAGGCAGCATGAGCAATAACGAAGGAGATAAGAGAAGGAAAGGATTTAAAAGGATAATGGGAGACATTACTAAGACAGAAAGCTGGAAAACTGCAGAATATTCAGATTAGGCAGTATGAGCAATAAGAAAGGAGATAAGAAAAGGAAAGGATTTAAAAGGATAACGGGAGACATTAGTAAGACAGAAAACTGGAAAACTGCAGAATATTCAGATTAGGCAGTATGAGCAGTAACGAAGGAGATAAGTGAAGGAAAGGATTTAAAAGGATAATGGGAGACATTACTAAGACAGAAAACTGGAAAACTGCAGAATATTCAGATTAGGCAGTATGAGCAATAACGAAGGAGATAACAAGCGAAGGAAAGGATTTAAAAGGATAACGGGAGACATTAGTAAGACAGAAAGCTGGAAAACTGCAGAATATTCAGATTAGGCAGTATGAGCAATAACGAAGGAGATAACGAGAGAAGGAAAGGATTTAAAAGGATAACGGGAGACATTACTAAGACAGAAAGCTGGGAAACTGCAGAATATTCAGATTAGGCAGTATGAGCGATAACGAAGGAGATAATAAGAGAAGGAAAGGATTTAAAAGGATAATGGGAGACATCAGTAAGACAGAAAGCTGGAAAACTGCAGAATATTCAGATTAGGCAGTATGAGCAATAACGAAGGAGATAACGAGAGAAGGAAAGGATTTAAAAGGATAATGGGAGACATTACTAAGACAGAAAGCTGGAAAACTGCAGAATATTCAGATTAGGCAGTATGAGCAATAACGAAGGAGATAAGTGAAGGAAAGGATTTAAAAGGATAATGGGAGACATTACTAAGACAGAAAACTGGAAAACTGCAGAATATTCAGATTAGGCAGTATGAGCAATAACGAAGGAGATAGCAAGAGAAGGAAAGGATTTAAAAGGATAACGGGAGACATTACTAAGACAGAAAGCTGGAAAACTGTAGAATATTCAGATTAGGCAGTATGAGCAATAACGAAGGAGATAACAAGAGAAGGAAAGGATTTAAAAGGATAACGGGAGACATTACTAAGACAGAAAGCTGGAAAACTGTAGAATATTCAGATTAGGCAGTATGAGCAATAACGAAGGAGATAACAAGAGAAGGAAAGGATTTAAAAGGATAATGGGAGACATTAGTAAGACAGAAAGCTGGAAAACTGCAGAATATTCAGATTAGGCAGCATGAGCAATAACAAAGGAGATAAGAGAAGGAAAGGATTTAAAAGGATAATGGGAGACATTACTAAGACAGAAAGCTGGAAAACTGCAGAATATTCAGATTAGGCAGTATGAGCAATAAGAAAGGAGATAAGAAAAGGAAAGGATTTAAAAGGATAACGGGAGACATTAGTAAGACAGAAAACTGGAAAACTGCAGAATATTCAGATTAGGCAGTATGAGCAGTAACGAAGGAGATAAGAGAAGGAAAGGATTTAAAAGGATAATGGGAGGCATTACTAAGACGGAAAACTGGAAAACTGCAGAATATTCAGATTAGGCAGTATGAGCAATAACGAAGGAGACAACGAGAGAAGGAAAGGATTTAAAAGGATAACGGGAGACATTAGTAAGACAGAAAACTGGAAAACTGCAAAACATTTACCTGGACCAGAGGGAGTAAGTTATGTTTTATTATTGTTGTTTTATAAGGAGATGGGATATACTCAGACAGTTTTTTAAGCAATAAATGAATAGATGGAAGAAGATTTTGAAGATAAAGAATTTTGTGAGGGATTATAAAGGTTTTATGAAAATTGTGTTGTAAGAACTGCTAGCATAATAAGAGAGAAAAACAATAGTAAGTCGACTAGAACTATGGCATAGAAGTCTAAAGACCTGACTAAAGCCCAGGCGACCTGAGTTTGACTATCTGAAGAACTGATAAGACAAAAAGAGAGAAAAACGATAGTAAGTCGACTAGAACTATGGCATAGACGACTAAAGACCTGACTGCAGCCCAGGCGACCTGAGTTTGACTGTCTGAAGAACTGATAGGATAATAAGAGAGAGAAATGATAGTAAGTCGACTAGAACTATGGCATAGAAGACTAAAGACCTGACTACAACCCAGGCAACCTGAGTTTGACTATCTGAAGTGCTGGCAGGAAAGCATGTGTGAGCCGCTCCTTGGAGACAGGCCGTGCACTTTTGTGCACCTCACATTTGATCCCTGGCAGAGATCACGGACATGCAGGGGAGACATTTTCCAAAGAAGATTAGGCAGGGAGGCATTGGCTGAGTCTCCCCTGAGGTGGGACAGTGTACCCATTGTATGTGTGGCCTGGACATACAAATGCGTGCAGTGGCAGGGGAAGTGAGAGAGTAAAGAATCACTCATGACAAGCAGCATGATGCTGCCCCAAGTTGCCTTGCTCTCTTGGCCCCAGCCTTTATCAGAGCAAGTCTGAGGAGGCCATGGAGGGCTAGGTGGACCCGGAGACTAAGGAAAGACACCAAGGTCTGCTGATGGTCAGCTGTAGTAGACAAAAAAATTATAGCAAGTTGCTTGTGTGTGATGTTGCAAAAATGTTTGGTAGTACAGATTAGAACAGAGCATGGAAAATATTAAGTAGTAAAAGGATACCAGCTTTACGGTCACTATATGAAAAGTCAAGGAATAAAGTTACAGTGTATGGTAGGTAGTTCATGATGTCCAGGTCCAAAAAGGGTTCAACATGGACATCCATTGAGTTGAGTTGTATTCATTATGATGCTGAATACAGTGGTAGGAAACTGTCAAGGAGATTTAAGATACTCAGTGGAAAGTATAGAAAGTGGTAATGATACCTGTATGTATGCCTTACATAGATGATTTAACAGTCATAACTGTAAATAAAGTATGGGTGAGGGAGCTGATAATGAAGACAGATTAGAAGTTGAAGTGTCTGAGACTGATTAATGAAAAAAAGCAAAGGATTGGAGTTACAATAAAAATAGTTTCGGGTCTGTTTTTCTATTCATAACTTAGTGCAGTAGGAATAACATTTGGTATGTAGAATATGAAAAAACAATGGGAAGAAATAATAGAAGAAATAAAAAGTAGTTCAGTAAGATGGCTGTCTGTTCAGATGTTATCAAAGAAAAGTGTATTTATTTGATACTGTCATATGTTTTGGGGAAGCTAAGTATGTGGGGAGTATTTATGCAATTCCTGGAGATAAAGAAAAAGGGTTATTGGAGATGGCATTCAGCATTATATAGTGTTCCTGGCTGAATCCTATAAAAGGAGGCATGTTGTATTGTGACATGAAGAGCAGAACTAGGATTAATACGGAACAATGCCTCCTCATTTTTCTCAGCATCGTCTTCCTCCTCATTCTCGTCATCCTATGCGTCCTACTGCACATTTCGCAAAATGGCATCTTTCAGCCCTAGCAAGTGCCGGTGTCCCAGAAACTTTGTCTCCCACAACTCGTAATTCTGTATCAAATAAATACACTTTTCTTTGATAACATCTGAACAGACAGCCATCTTACTGAACTACTTTTTATTTCTTCTATTATTTCTTCCCATTGTTTTTTCATATTCTACATACCAAATGTTATTCCTACTGCACTAAGTTATGAATAGAAAAACAGGAACGATCTAGGACTTGATTAGTCTCTTCTAATACAACTTTCTGTTTAACAAAAAGCCATCTGCTCTCTGAATTCTACCAACAGTTACCTCCTGTTTGTTAAGTTAAGCCTACTATAAAAGTGGACCCTTTACTAAGGAAAACAGGCTGTTACATTTTATTAAAAGTGGCTACCTTTGGAAGAAGGTAAATCCTTGGCGGTGTTATCCCCGCTCCGCTTCGCCCTCGCTACGCTCGGGCTCGCTCCGCGCCCCACCCTGCCCCCTATTCCCACCCGCCCCCACTACCTCTACATTTATTTGCTCATTAGATCCTTCCCCCTTCCCTCCACCCAATCACTACAGTCCCTCTCTTGAATACCACTCCCCCACTCATCAGCTGACTTTACTTCAAGGACCACCCCCCTATTTGCCCTTATAACTCCTTCATTAACACTCTCACCACCCCTCTCCTAGTCTCTCTGCTCACTAGTTGTAACAAGGTAGCTCACTCCCCCCCCCCACACCATGGCAGGACACTCTTATACTAATCTCCCTCCTATAATGCTTCTACTTATCTCAACCTACCTGCTAACAAGTTATGATACCTTAAACCCTGCAGATGCCTACCTTCCCAACAGCCAAACCTCCCCATACTCCAATGTCACCCTCAATTGTATTCATCCCTCTTTTTACCCAACTTCTAACAACAATCTCTACTGCTTCCACCTCACCCTCTCTTACCCAAAATCATCCTCATCTAGAGACAATCTCATACTAATAATTAAACTCCAAAGAATACTTGACCATTTAAAAAGATCCATAACTAGAGACGGTGACATCCACCCCAACCCGGGCCCCTCCAGTGACCTAAGCCTAAACTCCGGTAGCACTCCTAGAAGCCCATTAGGCTCACTCCATCTACTTCACCTCAATGTACGAAGTATCAACAACAAAGTCCACAACCTACATGCTCTGCTAGAAATTCACTCCCCTGACATCATGTGTCTTTCTGAAACATGGCTCAAACCTATCACCAAGGATGAGGAAATCATCCCACCTGGGTATAACATACTCAGGGCAGATAGAGTTACAAGAAAGGGTGGAGGAATAGCAGTTTTATTCAAAAACTCCTTGAACATTACCAGACACCCCCTTCAACCTCCAATTCTCCGTAACCAAGAAATGATTGCCCTAAAACTCAGCCTAAATAACCAAAAAAGTATTAATCTCATAGTCATCTACTTACCCCCAGGGAGCAACACTGAAATCCTTGAACAAACCCTCAACTGGCTTTCTACCTTCTACCCACAAGAAACAATAATTCTAGGAGACGTTAATATCGACTGGTCCCTATACTCCTCTCATCCCAACCCTCTCCCTATTAACTTACATGGTTTTTCCCAACTTATTCTTTCTCCCACTAGAATTGGCTATCCCCCACAAAAAGATAGTACCATAGACTGGATACTTACAAACAAAGACCCCTCCAACTATTCCGTGGGGACCCTCCCCAACGACCTTAGTGACCACCTCATTACCTTTATAACAAAACATAAATGCCCAAATACTTACCCCCCCCAAACCAGACTTGTTAGGAACAGCAAGAATTTCATCCCAGATCAATTTCTTGCTGACCTTAAAGCATGCAACTGGTCTATCCTAAAAACCCTTCCCTTAGAAGAAAGTGTATCCCATTTTAATGACACTTTCCTCAAAATACTGGACTCCCATGCTCCTAAACGACTCATTAGAACCAGGTATCGCATCGCACCTTGGCTATCTAATGACACAAAAAATAAAATTAAACTCAGAAACCTGGCATGGAACAAATGGAGAACCACTAAAACCCCCCTAGACCGTGAATAAATTCCTTCAGCTTAGAAATTCAACTAAAGCAGCTGTTACATCCGATAAAAGCAATATTTCTATCACCTCCAAGATAAGCATCAACACAACCCAAAAAAATTTTGGGCTGGCTTCAACCAACTTCTCCATCCAGGTAAATCTTCCACCCCCACACCTGCAACACTTATGGATAAAGATCCAAGTGAGATTGCAAACTCTTTCAATTCTTTCTTTACTGAGACTATCCAGTCCCTCGCTAGTCAGCTTACCTCCTCCCCCTCGGCCACAACCACCCCCAAGGTTCCTAATCAACCTGCCTTTAACTTAGCACCCTCCTCTACCTCCTATATCCGTACCCTTCTAAAAAAACTTAAACCAACCACCCTAGCGGCTGACCTACTTCCGGCTAAATACTTGCAAATAGCAGCTGATGCCATTGCTTACCCTGTATCTATCCTTATTAACCGCTCAATCTCTGAAGCCTCGATCCCCTCTATCTGGAAAACTTCCGTTATTATTCCTCTCCACAAAGGAGGTCCCTCCACTGATCCATCTAATTATCGACCCATTGCAATCCTGTCCCCTCTATCCAAAATTCAGGAACGCTGCATTCACAAACAACTTATCACCCACCTTACCCAAAACAAACTCCTATCTAATTCCCAACACGGCTTTCGCCCACATCACAGCACCACCACTGCTCTTCTCTCCTTTGTTGACTCAATCAACTGCAACCGGAACAACAAATTAATTTCCTCTGCGCTCTTTCTTGACCTATCAAAAGCCTTTGACATGGTTAACCATAAACAACTTCTCCTCATACTTGAAACCTTCAACCTTAGCAAATCCACCATAAATTGGTTCAACGCATACCTCTCTGGTAGAAAACAAGCAGTACAATGGCATAATAGGATTTCAGACCTTCTTCCCACTTATATCGGTGTCCCTCAAGGATCTATCCTAGGTCCCCTTCTTTTCTCTCTCTTTATTAACGATTTACACTCAGTCCTTCCCAATACCACCTGCATCCAATATGCAGATGACTCTACCCTTATTTGTTCTGACGTCTCTCTCACCAACCTTCAAGCTACTACCCAAATCTGCTTCTCAGTAGTAGAAAAATGGTTCTCAGACCTAAAACTCCTACTCAATCCAACCAAAACCAAATTACTTTTATTCTTCCCTTCTCCAGCAATACCACCCAGTCTACAATTTCCCAGCACCCAAACTCCTACCTTTGTTGTCTCTGCTAACAATGGCACCAAAATCTATCCAGTCTCCCACACCAAACTACTTGGGGTGACAATAGACCACAAACTTAGATTTGACATGCACGTGAATCTGACCACTAAAACACTGAACAAGAAACTCGGATCCATGTACAGGATAAAGAAATTCCTAACCCCTCACACCAAGCTAACCATTGCCAGAACTCACCTCCTCTCCACCCTCCTATATGCCTCCCCTATATTCTCCTTTCTTCACAAAAAAGAGCTTAATAAACTATCCTCTGCCTATCACCACATAGCTAGATTTATCACCGGTATGCCCTACTGCATCCACCATTGCCTAAACCTTAGAACACTAGGATGGTTAGAATTGCCTAATGTTCTGAAACTTAACCAGCTTACTGAGGCTTTCAAAATTATTAAACACCCTGACAAAACTCCCTCTCTAAACAACATTCTCACCTCCTACTCAAATCTATCATCCCTTAGGTCATCCAAAATTAGTCAAGTCTTGACCATCAAACCTAACAACTCAGGAGGGGATGCTCTCTATGCCAATTCTATCGGCAAGTTATGGAATGCCCTTCCAAGCAACCTTAGACAATTGACCACTCTGGACCAATTTAAAATTCACCTCCGAGTGTTTCTAAAAACCCAATGGTTATGCCCATGCCCTAACCCCGATTAATATACCATGCCCATGACCCCATACGGCCTAGACTAGCCACTATGTAACCCAACGCAATTGGGTCACCCTATTACCTTTACAATCTATCTTACCAACTCCTTTCTTCCTAGGATTCCATCTTTTCTATTTACTTATTGTTCTAATCCAATATTAGAACCGTACCAACTTATTGTATTAAATGTCTATTTTCTGTCGTATTGCTTGAATAGTTGCTCTTGTATCACTATTCTTTGGAACTTTTCCAATATCTTAAGAGTATTTAATGTTGTATACTAAATGTTTCAATTTCCATTGTAATATTATTAATATGTGCTCTTGTACCTCTGTCACTTGGAGCTTTTCTCCCCGGGCCTCCACTGAAAATGGATATGTATCCAGCTGGACTATCCCGGTCAACAAATGTAAAATAAATAAAATAAATAAAAATGTTGTATACTTGCATCTGTACATTTATTTTAGACAGAACCAGTAATGTTGTGGGAAGTTTGATTTAGAAAAATATAATGAAGTGTGGTGTTGGCTGATAATAATAAAAGAGAGTGAATGATCGTATGTGTGCTCTTACACTGACGTCGTTGTGGGGAGAGGTCAAGAGAGGTCATGTGACCATGTGCTTTATAATAAAGGAGGAAGCGAGGGTTGTTCCCTTCTTCCGTTTTTAACCAGATTGATTGCCTTCACATGTGTTTATTTTCCTCTGTAAATGTATGTTTAACACGGCTTTCTTGCCCTTAAGATGACACTGCCAACAGGTTATGGACCTAGGAGGGAAATAGGAAGCCAATGGCATAGACTATGTTTTGACGGAGATGAAAAGAATTACGAGTTGTGGGAGACAAAGTTTCTGGGACACCGGCACTTGCTAGGGCTGAAAGATGCCATTTTGCGAAATGTGCAGTAGGACGCATAGGATGACGAGAATGAGGAGGAAGACGATGCTGAGAAAAATGAGGAGGCATATGCATAACTAATACAGTTCTTAGACGACAAATGTTTGTCCCTCGTCATGAGAGAAGCCGCAGACGACGGTAGAGAAGCGCTTCAGATCCTGACAGACCATTATGCCGGGAAAGGGAAGCCACAGGTAATTAGCCTATACACCGAATTAACAAGCCTCCAGAAAGCTGCCAGTGAGTGTCACAGACTATATTATTAGGGCTGAAACGGCCATTACGGCACTTAGAAATACTGGGGAGAAGCTCAGTGATGGATTACTAATTGCAATGATTCTGAAAGGATTGCCTGAAACTTTTAAACCATTTGCAGTCCACATCACACAAGATGATGATAAGTTAAGCTTTGGTGAGTTCAAAACAAGGTTGAGAACCTATGAACATACCGAGAAATTTAATGCCAATGTAAGTAATGATAATGTGATGAAAGCTAGTGGCCTTGGGGAAAGAGTAAAAGCAGAGATTATATGCTATAGCTGTGGCCAAAAGGGACACAAGGCATGAGAATGCCGGAGAGAATATAAAGGGCAGAGACAGCGGTGTAGTTTGTGCAAAAACTCCAGCCACAGGGACAGTAACTGTAGACGAAAGAAGAAAGATAATGTGAAACAAGCATCTGACGCGGATGATCACACATTTGTCTTCAGAATAAATGAGCATCAGATTCATAAATTAAAACAGAAGGGATTAATGGTGGACACTGGCTCCATATCACACATAATTAACGATCTGAAAAAGTTTAAACACTTTGATGCAATTTTCCAACCGAAGGAGCACATTGTGGAATTAGCTGATGGGACCAGAACCTGTGGGGTCGCACAGAAGAGAGGTAATGCGGAGATATGGCTGCTAAACATAGAGGGGCGCAAAGTAAAGGTGATAATGACTCGGCCGCTGTATATCCCGTATCCACAAAGCATTTTTTCTGTTAAGGCAGCAACGTCCAAGGGGGCCTCTATCACCTTTAAACAAGGAAAGGACCAACTTGTCTATAAAAATGGCACCCTTGACATAATTGAGTATGATAGACTCTATTACTTAGTCACATATGAAGAAAACGAAAGTGAGATACATTATGATGCATCTCAGAGCTGTAATGACATTCAAGCATGGCATAAAATGCTTGGTCGCTGTAATTTTGAAGATGTGTCAAAATTAGAAAAGGTGGTAAAAGGTATGAAAATTAAAGGTAAAGTTGAGAGACCTAACCTAGATTGTGAAACCTGTACGCAAGGGAAATTTGTCCAGAGCAGAAACAGAGAACCAGATGCAAGAGCAAAAGCTGTGTTTGAACTAGTCCATACTGATTTGGCAGGCCCAGTTGAGCCAGCAGCAAAAAAATGGATTTAAGTATACTTTAGCATTTACTGATGACTACTCAGGTGTAATATTTGTCTACTTTCTGAAAGCCAAGAGTGACCCAGTCAAGGCGACTGAAAAGTTTAGTGCAGATTCAGCCCCTTATGGAAGGGTAAAGTGTATCAGATCAGATAATGGCACTGAGTTCATGTCAAAAGACTTTCAGTCATTACTGATTAAAAATGTTATAAGACACAAAACATCAGCACCTTACTCACCCCATCAGAATGGGACAGCAGAGAAAAACTGGAGAACACTGTTCGAAATGGCAAGGTGTATGTTGATAGAGAGTGACCTACCTAAAGAGTTGTGGACATATGCAGTAATGATTGCTGCCTTTATTCGCAACAGATGTTGTAACAGGCGTGTGAGGCAGACCCCATTCTTCATGTTAACAGGAAAGAATCCTGATTTTTCAAGGATGAGAGAATTTGGATCAGTGTGTTATGCATACAGACAAGATAAAAAGAAGTTAGACGCAAGATGTGATAAGGGGATTTTTGTTGGCTATGATAAAAACAGCCCATCATATCTGGTCTATTATCCAGACACAGGAAGGGTCCTTAAACACGGGTTAGTCAAGTTCATTACTAAGAATGTAGCTGAATGACAGATTCAGGCAGAACCAGAAGTGATAAATGAAGATTTTAATACTAGAAGTGTGCATGTTAAGTTAGAATCAAAAGCTGACAGTCAGATTACAAAAGAAATACAAGTGAATCACATTGAATCTATAATAAATGATGGAGACACAAAAATAAGACAAGAAGAGGAAAGGCAGGATACACACTACTCTAAAAGAGAGAGAAAACCACCTGCATACTTGAAGGACTATGAGTGTAAAGTTGAAAACGACGATTATGTGACAGTTAATGTTGACTATTGTTACAGACTAATATGCAACACACCGCAGAGCTTTAAAGAGGCCATGACTTTGTCTAACTCGGAGAGGTGGGTCAAAGCTACAAAGGAGGAACTTGAGTCTTTAAAGGAAAATAACACATTTACACTTACTACACTGCCAGAAGATAAAAATGCAGTGGGGGGTAGGTGGGTTTACACTGTAAAAGACAATGCAAATAATACTGAGACTTACAAAGCCAGATATGTAGCTAAAGGCTACAGTCAAGTCGCTGGTATAGATTATAATGAAACATTTGCACCAGCTGCAAGTATGACATCTGTATGAAGTCTAATGCAGATGGCAGCTCAGTACGATTTAGAATTGCACCAGATGGATGTACAAACGGCCTATTTACATGTTCCTGTTGACTGTGAGGTGTATATGGAGCAACCTGAAGATTTTGAAAAGAAATCAAATAATGATGAAAAATTGGTTTGTGAACTGAATAAGTCATTGTACAGATTGAAACAATCTGGATGTAACTGGAACAAAATGTTGCACGATTATCTTTGTGAAAATAGTTTTAGCCAAAACCCCGCATATCACTGTGTATACACTAGACAGGCTGAAAATGAGAAAACAGTCCTAATTATATGGGTTGATAATCTCATTATAGCACCTAGTGACAATGAATCACTAAACGATGTAAAAGAAATGCTCAAAGCTAAATTTAAAATGAAAGATCTGGGAAAGCTAAGACATTTTCTAGGCATTGACTTTACCCAGAATAGTGGTGAAGTAAAGATGAACCAAAAGAGGTACATCACAAAAATTCTTGAGAAATTTGGTATGTCTAATTGTAAATTAAGAAGTACCCCTTCTGAACAAAAAACAAACTTTGAATGTGACAGTGAATCTACTGCTCCAAGGAAATATCATGAGCTTGTGGGTAGTTTGATATATGTTATATGTTTGATATATGTTATGATAAGCACGAGACCTGATCTTAGCTGGATTGTAAGTAAACTTTCACAATATTTGTCACAACCGAGTGAATCTCATTTAACGCTAGCCAAACGTGTTAAGGTACTTAAAAGGTACATTGAACAGAGAGCTGTGTTACAAGAAAAGCGAAGAGAAACTTGTAGCATACAGTGATGCAGACTGGGCAACAGATCAAAATGATAAGCGTAGTACAATAGGTTATTGCTTTAGCCTCAATAGAGACGGGCCTATTATTTCATGGAAATCAAAGAAACAAACGGTGGCTTTATCTACATGTGAGGCTGAGTACATGGCATTGGCAGCAACAACACAGGAGAGTTCATACCTTATTATTATATTCTGAAGAAGTCTGTATAATAAAGACAAAACCTAGGTCAAATTCGTGTATCTTGTCTGTATATTTGACTCTACCGTCTCTGGTCAACAGGGTCCTTCCTGGTGTTTTCTGTCAACTTGTTAGAGTTCGTACCTTGTGCAGTTGTTGAGTGGAATGGATGGAAAGTGCAAGTGTTTGCCAGTAACAATATTTGAGGACAATCAAGGAGCAATCGCTTTGTCAAAGAATCCAGTAAGCCAACAGAGATGTAAACTTGTTGACATTAAGTATCATTTTGTTAGAGCAGCACTTAATGATGACAAAATAAGCCTTGAATATTGCCCAACGGACATGGTTGCAAATATCTTTACTAAACCTGCTACGAAATCGAAAATTGAAAGGTTCATGTATTACGTATTTGGAATGTGAAGGAAGAGTTATCCAAAATATGTTCTTAAAATGTATTTGTATACAGCGTAAGAGCAAGTGGGGGTGTTGGCTGATAATAATAATAAATGAGAGTGAATGATCGTATGTGTGCTCTTACACTGACGTCGTTGTTGTGGAGAGGTCAAGAGAGGTCATGTGACCATGTGCTTTATAATAAAGGAGGAAACGAGGGCTGTTCCCTTCTTCCGTTTTTAACCAGATTGATTGCCTTCACGTGTGTTTATTTTCCTCTGTAAATGCATGTTTAACCCGACTTTCTTGCCCTTAAGATGACACCGCCAACATGTGGGAGGAAAAAAATGGGAAACAAGAAATGTGAAGTATAAAAATACCTGAACATGTAGATGCAGTAGGATTGTGGACACTGGATATAGAAATAGGAAATGTTAAAAGGAAAGAATGGTATGAAAGCACTGTGGCATAGAATTACTATGTTAAACCGTGGTAATTTGAAGAAAGAAGAGGAAACACCTATTATGGAGACATGAAATATCTAAAGAAGTCTCTGAGGTCTCGGACTTAAATCCTATGTACCTTTGGATGAGATGTTAAACCAAGGTCCCATTTGCTTTGGTTGGTGGTACCTCAAGTGGCTGTAAAAGATCTCATGACACTTATCGAAAAGAGTAGGAGACCACCTCAGGTCTCCCCTGAAAAGAAGCACCTAGCCTAGTGGGATTAACTTGATCAACAGAAGGATTAATAAATAAATAAAGTGCATCTGTAGGGACAAATGAAATATAAGCACAAAGAAAGATTATGTAAATGTGTAAAGCTGAAGAATGTATTAAACATGCTTTTTTGACATGAAAAATTAGAAATGTTTTGGCAGTAGTTTATGCAGTGGTGATTATGTGTGATCTACATGAAAATATAAAATGATGTGTACAAATTAAAGGTACATATGATCTTTACAAGTTTGTGGAATATATGAAATGTGGATGTGAAGATCTGCTGTATAACTTGTATGGTTGTCATAGCAAGAGTGAGGTTAAAGGAATATATTGAACAATATAACTTGTGTAAAATGTGAGAATTATAATTACTTTGTGTGTGAATAACAGAACGTATGTCTTTTATAGTGAATGAAAAAAAGATGCATAAAATACTCCCTTCCTCTTTACTTTTTTATGAGTGCAGTATGATATTTTACATCTACCTGAGCTGCCAGTAACTCAGACAGATAGCTGACCAGGTTTAATGTCTCATCTGATGGACAGCACACTCAAGAGTACAGCATCCCCCTTATACAGCACTGCTTTGCCATCCATGCACCTGTAGAGGCAATAGACCCTACAGCCTTCTGATTTTGCAGTATCAAAGGGAAGAATGCTACCTGTTAAACCACTGACACTGACAGTACTTATACTGATACATATATCCATAATTTCTCCCCAGGCCTCCACTGAACAGGAGCTATTTACCCAGTTGGACTAATCAGGTTAACAAATGGAAATAAATACAGTTAATAAATATATTGATTGGTATGGTAAAAACAGGTTTGTTATTTTCATTTCTTTAATTGTGACAACTGCTTAGACCTGTAAGGTCAGAGGGTAACCTTGAAGCATAAGAATGTTTAGAGACTAACAAAGAGTTCTGTTGCATTTAAAGGGGATTATGGAAGTCAGATATGTCTGTTGCTAAACTCTCAATCAGATTTTGGTTACACTTACAGGACCCATGATGCATGAATGTTTTTTTTCAGAAGACAGTTCATATATTGTTTGCTGATGGGAAAGGTGTGTGAATTGTTTTGGGGAGAGATAAGGGTGGTCGAAGGATTTAGAGACAGTAATGTCTAATAAATGTTTATTTCTGTGAAGTAAGAATTCAACAGTATGATACAATCTTCAGTAGAGAAATTATGCTAGGCCATGGAAGGACAGATTCTGACTCATATGGAGAGATTTGATACACTATGAAGCAGGGGCAGTACAAGCATCTCCACATTGTGATGTGTGTCGTGCTTCTAAAAGATGAGAAACTGACAGCATCGGGGACTAAATACCTTTGTTTAACCCCAGGGGCATGTTTAGTGTGGGACAGGTACTGTATAGCTTCTCAACACTGTGATGTATTTAGTGCTGGTGAAAGACGAGGGACTGATGCCCTCTGTTTACCCACAGAGCCAGAGTAGGACAGAGGCAAAATAGGTTGGTCTAGATGCCCTCTGTTGATCTGTACTGTGAAACAGTAGATGTTAAATTGTCTGTCTCACCTTCATTCTTGCTGGTTGGGTTCGGAGCCGATCTTCGGCTCCAACTCTGCCATCTTCAGTAGCTCGAGAGTTGTTTACTGGCTCGAGGCTACCCTATATCCCATGATGCCTGGTGCTAGTTACCAAGATCTCATTTGCCGCTTCAGACTGCGAGGTTGTCTTACTGGCTCAGGCTTATATACTTTTTTGTATTATTCTATTTTTCACTAGAATTTATCCCTTATTAGTGTACTTAATTCCTTAAATTGTACTATTACCCTAGCTAAATTCTTTAAATACTATCTGTCCCCCCCCCCTTTTTTTTTATTGAAAACTCGTTTTACTTAGAGAGTTTTCCCCATCCCTCCCTCTCCCTTCCCTTTTGCGGTAGCCATTTAAATTAGAGGCCAACCCTCTTTTTGTCTTTCTCTAGTTTAAAAAAAAAAATGTTTTTAGTAGTAGTAGACTTATTTACTGTTTGTTAGCTGTATAGTTTAATTAGTTATACCTGCTAACTTGTTTTTTCTTGTGGTGTGTGTGAGTGTTTTACCTTGGTATGTGTGTGTGTGTAAACATGTTCAAGGATTCTAAAGTGTCCGGATTCAAGAAGTGTGACTCATGCTGTCAGAAGATGTCTCTGACAGATGGTCACACTTCTTTTGTCTATTGACTGGGCGCGGTGCACCTGCAGGACTCTTGTTCGGTTTGTAATGCTTTCAGCCCAAGAGTCCTGCAGGAGCGCAAAAATAAGTTAATACTTTGGGGTTTGCTCAAGCCCCAGGATTCACCGGCCAAGGTTCAGCCTGTGAAATCCTCCAAGCCACCTAAGTCTTCGGCTCCCAGTTCTGAGCCGTCGCTGGGTGAAACTGCACCATCCACCTCGGCTCTGGTTGGAGCCGATGTGCCTCACTTCCAATCGGCTCCAACAGGTACTTCGGAGCCGTCTGGGAGTCGAAAGAGATCTAGGACTCCCTCCTTGGAGTCGATACGCTTGGCTCCATGGTCACCTCTGCTCCAATCGGAGCGCAGTCATAGGTCCTCTCACTCCTCTCAGTCCTCTAGACTTTCAGATCAGGACTTGGAGAGGGTGGTCAGTAGGCTGCTGAAATCGCAGGCCCTAGCAAAAATGTTGTCCAGCCCCCCTCATCAGGTGTCGGCTCCGTCCACTGCTGCAGAGATTCCTACTCCGACTCCTCTCTTGAGCTCGGAGCCGGAGGTCATTGGGGTTCGACTCGTGGAACCATTGGCTCCGATACCTTCTCCTTCGGTTCCATCGTCGGCTCCGATCCCTTCCATGGCACCGTCCTTGGAGGGATCTGTGCGCTGAGACTCCCTTGTCGGCTCCGAGGGGGTGAGTGGCATCGGACCCTTGTCCGACCCCGTTTTCTCCCTCGGAGCTTCAGCACAGGTGAGCTCGGCTCCTACATCGGCCTCGGAACCGTCCCCCTCGGTGCGGAGAGGCATTCCGATTTCTTCGGAGCTGGAGTCTTCTCTGCGTCTGGGCGGGGGCGCCTTCGAGGTCATGAGAAGTGTGCTGGCCCCCGAGTCAGTCCCACGGTCAACCCCATCGGCTCCTCCCCCTATGGTGCCTGCGTCTGCCTCTGCCCCTCCTCCAGACCCCAAGGGTGGGGAACCAGCGCTCCAGAGCACCCCCTTGGGTGTTTCTTCCTCTTCCGAGGTCTCCCCTGATCACTCAGAGGAGCCACCTCGTAAGAGGAAGTGCAAGAGGAAGCACGTTGACTCCCCTGAGTCTGTCACATCAGATACTGACTTAGAGGATTCGGAAGGGTCCCCAAGATCCCCCTCTGAAGATGTCTCCTTTTCAGACATTTTGGAAATGCTTAGGCAGAGGGGGAACTGGAATACCCTAGCCCCTTCCGAGGATGAGTCGGTATTCCTGAACGCGTTTGGTTCTCGACCTTCCACCTCCTGGGTGTCTCCGCCTTTCGACCCACTTATGTCTGTTGTGGCTCGGAAGGCGTGGTCAGCTCCAGGCACAGTGGAACCAACCCCAGGAGACCTGCTAAATTTATAACTGCACCTCAGGCCAGACAGTTTTTGACTAAGGGCATACCTGTTGATGCCATGGTGGTAGCAGCAGCCACAAAGAAGGAGTTGGCAGAAACTTCCTCATCTGTCCATCCCCTTAACAAGGAGTCTAGGACTATGGACAGATATGGGAAGCGATTGTTTGCTTCAGCGACCTTCTCCATGAGGTCTCTGAATTATTTGTGCCATTTTACCCGCCTTCAGAGGGATCTCCTTAAAGAGCTTGGAGATACCCTCCAAGACCCATCAGCTGAGGGGCTCAAGCTAAAGTGGCTTCCCAGCTGGCGACTCTGATTTCAGTTGTTAACTCCTCCATGAGGCTCATTTCTTATGCAGACGATGGTGCGAGTAGAGCCGCAGGCACAGGCGTTGCCCTTAGAAGGCACACATGGATGCGGCTATGTAATTTTGCGGAGCCCTTCAGAGCATCTTTCACCAATATCCCCTTTGATGGTTCCGCTCTCTTCGGATCACAGGTGAAGGACACCCTAACCAGGTGTGAACAAGAAGGCAAGACTCTCTCTGCTGTGGGAGTCCGTTTTTCCACTCCTTCTAGACCATACCTCAAGGGTTAGAAGAGTGGAAAGATGTGGTTCCAGAAACCCCAGGGAGCCTTGCTTGAAACACGTGGTGAGTTCCGCTCCAGGGGCAGAGGAGGGAACAATAACAGACACTGCCCTCTTGGCAGAGGGGGTCCGCAGAACCAGGGCAGCAGAGAATCCTTCTCTGAGAAGCCCTTTCAGCATCCCTGAAGAGTTGCCCGGCTGCCCACCTCTGGAGGCAGTCGGGGGAAGGCTCTCATTGTGCCCCAAAGCCTGGCAAGACCTAACTCAAGACAAGTGGGTACAGTTGATCATATCCGGAGGTCACAGAATTCCCTTTGCTCAACTCCCATTACAGTCAAACAAGTCCCTTCCAGATGTTCCACCCAATCTAAGGGAACAAGCAGCCATAGAAATTTCAAAGCTGCTACACGAAAGAGTCATCCAGGATGTCCCGGCAGACCAGCTCGGATCCGGAACTTACTCAAGGTTCTTTTTGGTACCAAAAAAGACAGGGGACTGGAGACCCATTCTGGATCTCAGCAGATTAAATAGATCTGTACAAAGAACAAAGTTTCGGATGGTCACGCTACAGTCCATTCTACCCTTCCTGGGTCAGGACAATTGGATGCGCTCTATAGATCTTCAGGATGCATTCTACCACATCAAGATGCACAGGCGCTCCAGAAGATTTCTTCGCTTCCGGCTGGGGGCCAGTCACTATCAGTTCAAAGCTCTGCCCTTTGGTCTTACCACAGCCCCCAGGGTGTTCACCAAATGCATGGCAGTGGTTACTGCTCACCTGAGACGTCAGGGATTCCAGGTGTTTCCATATCTAGATGACTGGCTCCTCACTGCTTCCACCAGGCATCACCTTCTGCAAGCCAGGGACTACACTATCAAAACTTGTTCCAGGCTAGGTCTCACAATAAATTTCGAAAAATCTGCATTGTTGCCCTGTCAGCATATCACTTATATAGGCGCAAATCTAAATACCAGGAACATGTTTGCGAACCTTCCACCAGACAGGGTATCACTAATTCGCCAACAAGTACAGATTTTATTAACATGCAGAACGATTCAAGTCAGGTTCGTCCTCCGAACACTGGGTTCCATGGCATCAGCAATTCTTCTTGTTCCCCTGGCCCACTTTCACATGAGAATCCTCCAGTGGCTTCTATTCACACAGTGGTCCTTCCAACAGCTTCCCATGTCTCACAAGATTATGATCACAGAAGCATGCAAGAAGCACCTCGCTTGGTGGATGGTCTCCCCATCAGTGTCCCAGGGCAGACCATTTGTGCTACCCCCTCCAGTCGCCACAGTGACCATGGATGCCTCCCTGATAGGGTGAGGGGGCATTATCAGGGCAGGACAGTCCAAGGTACCTGGCAGCCTCACGAGTACCATTTGCATATAAATGTCTTGGAGATGAGAGCCGTGCTTTTAGCGTTGCAAGCCCTTCAGGGCTCTCTCCCTCCTGGGACCATTGCAATTCAAACGGACAATATGTCAGTGGTGTGGTACATCAACAAGCAGGGCAGAACCAGGTCCTATCCTCTATGTCGAAAAACACTTATACTGGCAGTGGGCAATCTCTTCCCAACGTTTTCTGATCGCAACACACATCCCTGGGAGTTCCAGTGTCATCGCAGACAGGCTCAGCAGAGCAATTCTCATGCCTCACGAGTGGTCTCTGAATCAGGTAATTGCAGAACAAATCTTTCGCAAATGGGGTCAGCCTTGCTGCGACCTGTTCACCACACCTTTCAACAGCAAGTGCAGCAATTTCTTCTCTCTCCTTCCACTTCCCGGCCACTCTCCCAGAGACGCTCTAGTCCACGATTGGCCTCAGGGACTTCTTTACGCTTTTCCTCCGTTTCCCCTAATACCCAAACTCATACAGAGAGCAACTGCGTTGGGTTGCAAAATGATCCTCATTGCCCCTTACTGGCCTCGACAGATATGGTTCCCATTCTTGCATCATTATCTTCTTGAGCAGCCTTGGATTCTGGATCCTATTCCAGATCTACTGATTCATCAATCGGGCAGACTGCATCGATCCCTTCAAACACTCCAGCTCACAGCTTGGTTGCTCCACTTCCAACCTTAGCCAGGCTTCCTAATATTTCCTCCTCTGTGCGGGAAATTATTATCTCATCGCACAAATCCACAACTAGGAAAATTTATGCTAGTAAGTGGAAATGATTTTTTGCTGGGCAGAGGCTAGGAATATAGATCCCTTTTCAGCCCATGTCCATGAGATTCTGGAATTTTTAGTGGAACTCTTCCATTCTGGTTCCGCTTCTGTTACGATCAGGGTTCAGTTAGCTGCCATTTCGAATTTTCACATTGGGTTGTCTTCTAATAACATCATGTCTCATAAGCTGTGTAAAGCCTTCCTCAAAGGAACCACTCTGCTTAGGCCCCCAGTGAGGGATCTCCCACCTCCGTGGGATCTAAACTTGGTGCTAGCTTCCCTAATCATGCCACCTTTTGAACCTGCAGCATATTGCTTCATTAAGTTTTTATCCTGGAAGACTCTCTTTCCGGTAGCCATTACTTCTGCCAGACGTGTTTCAGAGCTTCAGGCTCTATGTACTCGTCCCCCATACTTAGTTTTCCATAACGATAGGGTCACTGTAAGGACCAATTCTTCCTTCCTTCCTAAGGTCTGTACACAAAATAATTTGAATCAGTCTATAGACCTTCCTGTGTTCTTTCCTAATCACACCAATAACGCAGAATATAAATTGCACCAATTGGATGTTCACAGACAGCTGTGTTTTTATTTGCATAGGACAAAAGACATCAGGAAATCCGACCAACTCTTCATTTCCTATGCTGAGGGCAGACAGGGCCTTCCGGTCTCAAAGGTAACATTATCTAGGTGGTTGTCTCACATTATTTCATTCATTTACCAGCTGAGAAACAAAAAATGATCTACCAAATCTAAAGGCCACTCTACTAGGGCACTGGCTACCTTGGTGGCCTTCCAATCTAGGTTACTCATGGAATCTATCTGTGCAGCTGCTACGTGGGCTAACCCACATAGCTTCATTTCTCATTACAAATTAGACATTGCTTCCAGGAACAGGGCTGATTTTGGTTCCACTGTTCTGAAGAGTCTTTTCCATTGAGCCACCCAGGATAGTAGGTGCTAGGGACGCTGTCCCAACCAGCAAGAATGAAGACGAGATAGACAACTTAACATAGAGAAGTTATGTACCTACCATAACGTTCCATGTTAGTTGTCTTCTCGCCTTCTTTATTGCGTCCCACCCTCCATCCCCCTATCCTAGTGGATCGAGAGAGGCTCCCCTTTTCAGGTTTCATTGGCTGAACCTTCTCTGGTTGTCCTTTTCTGCTTAGATAGCTTCACAGTTGGGACCCAGGGGGGCTTCTAGGGCAGAATTCTTCCTTAGTTATGTCTGGAATAGCTTTTTCAAATGAGATCTGGGTAACTAGCGCCAGGCATCATGGGATATAGGGTAGCCTTGAGCCACTAAACAGCTCTTTAGCTATTGAAGATGGCCGAGTCGGAGCCGAGGATCAGCTCCGAACCCAACCAGCAAGAAAGAAGGCGAGAAGAAGACAACTAACTTCTTTTTCAGGCTTCCCCTCTACTATGGGATGCATTTAGAAATAGTGAGAGGCAAAGGAGATTAACTGCTCTGCTAATTAAAATGTGTGTCTTACACAGGAAGAAATGCAGAGTAGATAGACTTCACCACACTTTGGTATATTTAGTGCTGATGAAACTAGACAGATAGGGATTACAGTGAAGGACTCATCAGTGGCCTGAAAAAGAGAATGACTACCACCTACTGGCTGACTGAGGAACTGAATGCACTAAACTAAGCAAGAGACCTTATCCAGTTCAAGGGCTTAGAGGAGCCACCATATCCTCTCTCAGAGCTGAAATGGTGCAAGACAAAGAAACTAATCCTGAATAAGACATCAGTCTGTTTCTGGGCGTAGACACACACACACACACACACACACACACACATGGAGGATTATCAGTTCATTTTACCAGTTCATCTGTGATGTCGTTGGAATGTAGAAGGAAAACAGAATACCTGGTGAAATTCCATGTAGGCACAGGTAGGATATGCTGAGTCCACATAGAGGGCACCCCAACCAAAAACTGAAGTGTAGATCATAGCAGTGTAAGGCAGCAGTGCTAGCACAAGTGACTTTATAAATATGTTATTCTGCTCTTGTAAACAATGTAGAGCTCTCAGGACACACCTGTCCTTTACAGAGACTTGCATCTGTAAAGAAATGTTTGCATCCTCCAAACGTTCACAAATAACTAATAGAAGTAATTGGGTTCACTTGTTTTTGCCTGTTTGTATCTTTTTGTCTCCACCTACTACTTTAAGAAAATATATTGTATTGCCAGATTTGCAGAGCAGATTATAATTAAAAATAAATATTAGTAATGTTTAGTCGTATTTTGTGTAACGTTAACTACCTTACCATGTATTCTGCTGTCTCATAAAAACACATAATTCTATATATTAGGCAGGTACGAAATGGAAATGTTTGCAGTTCATGCCTGCACAATCTAAAACTGCTTTGTATCCCTCCACCCCACTACAGGCTTGACTTGATGCAGGAGATTATTGAAGAATTAAAGATCAGCAGATGCAGAGCTTTGGATAACACAGCAACATCATCTCAGCCTGAGCTACTTAACAAAGAGCTGGGGGAAGGAACTGTTGCGTCAGGAAGTGGTATGTAACCAGGTCAGTCTTTGTGTAGTGCTAGAATTCTGCATAACCGTGTAGCACATGAAAAAATGGAAATTAAATGCACCCAATCAAAGGATTAGCACCTCTTTGACAATTTAGGCAAAACAGACTCTCAAGACTAAGACAACACACTTTTCTTTCTCCCTGTATCACACTGTTGGTGTATAGTGTGACATCCCCTTATTTATTTAGTTTTGAGATTGTGGAAAAAAGTTGCAAAACTAGATCTGTGTAGAGATCACTCAAACATTTTGTTGAACAATGATATTTTAATTAATTTAACACCTATGTTGCAAATTACTGGGTAACTAAAACAGTCAAATTAAACAAATGTAATGGTCTGACACAGTTGTAGGTGTTAATCATATGTAAGTTTATTCCATCATGTTTCACTTTTGTATTTCCTCTATTTGATTTAATTGATGATAACAAAATGCATTATATTACACTGCCATATTTCACAGTTTGCTTCCATGGTAGCAGAATAGGTGCAGTATGACATGTAAGTGAAATTTGGCAGCAGTTTTATCTAGGCACTAGACAGATTACACAGATTCTGGCCAGTTAAACTGAAATTTCAATTTTTTCTGTCACTTTTTTATTTTGTGTTATACTTATGAAACCTACAGCTGTAACATAAAATGTTTGCTCAAACAGTCACAGTAGAAGTATGGTATAAATGAGATTCAGATGAAGAACTTTCTTAAATCAAATTTACTTAAACAGGTTTAACCCATTTAACAATACTTGCTGAAATGAATGCCAGCCTTGAGACCGCTGCTTCTGGACTTTACAGAAGATTCAACCTCTTTGGCTTCCCCATCATCTTCTGTCTTTGCCAAAAGATAAGGAAAGGGAGAAAAGCAAAGAAAATGAAAAACTAAAGGAAAGGTCTAGGAAGAGATCCTTGGATCTGGCCCACCTGTCAGGCCCAGTGCCGACAATCCCTAGACTTTGGGATCTGTTGTCAAGATATGAGCAAATTCAGATCTGATTTCCATTTCTGACATGCTGTTTTTCCTCAAAGTCAGCCAGTCCTCACCACTGTTCTCCAATACTTCAGGAAAGATTAATCCACCGTTCCTCCAGACCACCTGGCATCTTCATACAGGTTCCTTTTTTTTTAGTTGAGAAACCTTTCTGAAATTGACATCTACAGAATGATGAGGAATCTTCTCTGGACACAGATTCAGATGGGGGTCCTTCCAGTACCTTCCCTGCAGAGTCTGTGGGTCTGGTCTGAGCCACACCTTTACTGCTTACTCTTTCTATGGCTACAGCTTCAAGTGATGCCCATAAGACAGCCTTGTCAGAGCCGAGAGTGTGTTCAGCTTCAACTCTGTTTCCCCTCACCCTTTCGACTCCAGTGCTGTCAGATCATGAACAGTCTCAGAACCAAGGGATTGTGACTGAGTTATGGGAGTTTAGCTCAACTGCAAGGTTATCGGAGTTGTCTCTTCCCTTAGATGCTGCAAACCTTAGACAGCTTGGCTCTGATATCAGCTTCTGAGCCAGGTCAGGTCAGGGCTGGGGACATTCCTTACTTATGATCTTTGAATTATAAGAGGTCTTCCTTGGTACCATTCTCAGTTTTGGCATTTGAAGCCTTTGCTGAGCTCCTCTCAAGATGTAGAGAGGAGGTTCCTCACACATACTCAGCACCATCCCAACTCCCTGTGAGTACTGTAGTGCCTTCTACACATCCTGTTCGACAGGGACAGCCAACCTTGATTAATCTTGAGGGTCCTCTCTTAGCAAGTTCCCATTCTGATTCTGAGCCTTCTCCGGAGCCTCCCAATGAAGAAAGTCACAGGAAACAGTCCTGCAAAAGGAGGCATATAGACTCCTTTCTGGAGTCAGTTACTGAAGATACTGATTTTGAGGAAGGTCCCCCTTAGAAGATGTCGCCTTCACAGAGATCCTTAAATTGATGAAACAAAGAGGGGGTTGGTCCTCTGAAGCTCTCTCATAAGAGGAGTCTGTATTTCTTGAGGCTTTGGGGGCTAGCTATTTTTTGGGTGATCCCACCCACTGACAAGCGGACTGATTTGGTCTTGGAAAGGGCCCTATGTGGTAGAGCCAATCTCCAGAAAAACAGATAAAATTATTGTTTCCTACCAAATAAGCCACATTGGAGCAAGGGTCCCCCTGCAGATGCTATGGTGGTAGTGGCAGCCACTAAGATGGAGCTTTCTGAAGATAGCACCTCTACCCATCCCCCTAATAGGGATTCGAGGACATTGAACTTGTTTGGAAAGCAGACTTATGCTTAAGTGACATTTGCTTTTCCTGCACTGAATTACCTAGCTGACATGACTTGATTTCAGATGGACTTAACAAAGGAACTTTTTAAATCCCTCTCGGCTAATTTACCTGCTGACATACAGAAAATTGTAGAATTTTCACTATCTAACCTACAGTCTGTGTTCAGCATGTCTACGTGCCTGCCTTCCAACGCAGCAGATGGCACTCTGAGAGCAGCAAGCATTGGTACTGCTTTTTACTAGTATGCCTGCATGCATTTCTGTGATTTTGCAAAAAGCTTCAAGATGCCCTTCATCAAAGCTCCCTTTGGTTGAACACACTTTGGACTGAAGATCAAAGATATGCTCATACATAGGCATACATTTTTCCACCCCATTCCCCAAAGGACTTTTTCCTGGAGCCACAAGAGTGGAAAAATTGTTTTGTAAGTCACAGAACTTTGCCTGGGACACATCTGGTTACAGTACCACCACCACCCCTCCCAGGAGTAGAGGTAGACTGCAGAATCAAGGGTATCAAGGCACCTTTACTGAGAAACCCTTTCAGTGCTCATGAACAGTTGCCCAACTGCCACAATCTAGAGGTGGTCAGGGGGGTTTATCTCTGCACACTCATGTCTGGCTATCCATCACTCAGAATTCTTGGGTGCAGAAAATCATTACCAAAGGCTGCATTATTACCTTTGCTTTCCCCAACATGTAAAAAGATAATCCTCACCGTTCCACCCAGTCAGAGGGGTTTGGCAGTAGAAGAGATAGCAAAGCTTCTAGAAAAACGAGCCATCCAGGAGGTCCCACCAGACCAGTGAGGATCCAGAGTCTATTCAAGACTCTTTTTGGTTCTAAAAAAGGACTGGGGACCTAAGTTAGCTAAACCAGTTTGTGAAACAGGCAAAATTCCATATGGTCACAGTTCAGTCCATTCTACCTCTTCTGAGTAGGGATGACTGGATGTGCTCAACAGACCTTCAGGATGTCTTCTACCATGTCAGTGCAATAGGTTTCTCCTCTTTTCGGCTGGGGGCTGTCATTTCCAATTCAGAGCACTGCCCACTGGTGACATCACAGCCCCTAGGGTGTTTACCAAATGCATGGCAGTGATGGCAGCCTACCTAAGACTGCAGTGGTTCCAGGTATTCCCCTGTCTAGATGACTAGCTCCTTATTTCTCCCACCAGAGATCTACTGATCCAGTGCAAGGACCACTTGCTCTAATTTTCTCAACACCTGGGAAGAGAGAAGAGAAGAGGTCTGCGCTCCATAACAACATTTATGATCTCTAAGAAGTCATTCCACATGTGTTCCTCTGGCAGGGCAGTACTGCCCGTTGATAGGCACTCAGTGTGGCTTTTCTGTTTAACAGAGTCACACAACTCCAGATGTTGTCCTGTATGCAGACATTTTAACTAGATCTGCCATCAAAAGACACATAGACCTGTTGCGTATACATATCCCTGAGAAATCATTTAATCTCAAACCGAATCTCCTGAGTTTCCAGGCATTTTCTTAATCGTCTTCTTCTAAAAGAACTATATCCTCAAACTGGGGAGCTTTAATCTCATCCTGCCATTCTAAAATAAAGAGAAAGACTGCTTACTCCTTCTACTCTAGCATTACAAGCTGTACTAGTTATGGTATTATGAGCTGAGGAGACTTTTCCGACTCAGGAGCGATCCTCTAAGCTGGCTACACCCAGCAGTTCCTGTTGTTCTGCCCTTCAACCTGTCATTGTTTATGACAGGCTGGCAGGTAGATAAATGCCCCCTCTTCCGCTTCATCTGTTCCTGGCCTCAGGAACTGTTGTGATATCCTGTTTATTAAAGTGTACCTCATCTGTTCCTGGCCTCAGGAACTGTTGTGATATCCCCTTCATTAAAGTGTACCTCATCTGTTCCTGGCCTCAGGAACTGTTGTGATATCCTCTTCATTAAAGTGTACCTCATCTGTTCCTGGCCTCAGGAACTGTTGTGATATCCTCTTCATTAAAGTGTACCTCATCTGTTCCTGGTCTCAGGAACTGTTGTGATATCCTCTTCATTAAAGTGTACCTCATCTGTTCCTGGCCTCAGGAACTGTTGTGATATCCTGTTCATTAAAGTGTACCTCATCTGTTCCTGGCCCCAGGAACTGTTGTGATATCCCGTTCATTAAAGTGTACCTCATCTGTTCCTGGTCTCAGGAACTGTTGTGATATCCTGTTCATTAAAGTGTACCTCATCTGTTCCTGGCCTCAGGAACTGTTGTGATATCCTGTTCATTAAAGTGTACCTCATCTCTTACTGGCCTCAGGAACTGTTGTGATATCCTGTTCATTAAAGTATACCTCATCTGTTCCTGGCCTCAGGAACCGTTGTGATATCCTGTTCATTAAAGTGTACCTCATCTGTTCCTGGCCTCAGGAACTGTTGTGATATCCTGTTCATTAAAGTGTACCTCATCTGTTCTTGGCCTTAGGAACTGTTGTGATATCCTGTTCATTAAAGTGCACCTCATATGTTCCTGGCCTCAGGAACTGTTGTGATATCCTGTTCATTAAAGTGCACCTCATCTGTTCCTGGCCTCAGGAACTGTTGTGATATCCTGTTCATTAAAGTGTACCTCATCTGTTTCTGGCCTCAGGAACTGTTGTGATATCCTGTTCATTAAAGTGTACCTCATCTGTTCCTGGCCTCAGGAACTGTTGTGATATCCTGTTCATTAAAGTTCACCTCATCTGTTCCTGGCCTCAGGAACTGTTGTGACATCCTTTTCATTAAAATGCACCTCATCTGTTCCTGGCCTCAGGAACTGTTGTGATATCCTGTTCATTAAAGTGCACCTCATCTGTTCCTGGCCTCAGGAGCTGTTGTGATATCCTGTTCACTAAAGTGCACCTCATCTGTTCCTGGCCTGAGGAACTGTTGTGATATCCTGTTCACTAAAGTGCACCTCATCTGTTCCTGGCCTCAGGAACTGTTGCGATATCCTGTTCATTAAAGTGCACCTCATCTGTTCCAGGCCTCATGAACTGTTGTGATATCCTGTTCATTAACGTACACCTCATTTGTTCTTGGCCTCAGGAACTGTTGTGATATCCTGTTCATTAAAGTGCACCTCATCTGTTCCTGGCCTCAGGAACTGTTGTGATATGCTATTCATTAAAGTGCACCTCATCTGTTCCTGGCCTCAGGAACTGTTGTGATATCCTGTTCATTAAAGTGCACCTCATCTGTTCCTGGCCTCAGGAACTGTTGTGATATCCTGTTCCTGAAAGTGCACCTCATCTGTTCCTGGCCTCAGGAACTGTTGTGATATCCTGTTCATTAAAGTGCACCTCATCTGTTCCTGGCCTCAGGAACTGTTGTGATATTCTGTTAATTAAAGTGCACCTCATCTGTTCCTGGCCTCAGGAACTTTTGTGATATCCTTTTCATTAAAGTGCACCTCATCTGTTCCTGGCCTCAGGAACTGTTGCGATATCCTGTTCATTAAAGTGCACCTCATCTGTTCCTGGCCTCAGGAGCTGTTGTGATATCCTGTTCACTAAAGTGCACCTCATCTGTTCCTGGCCTCAGGAACTGTTGTGATATCCTGTTCACTAAAGTGCACCTCATCTGTTCCTGGCCTTAGGAACTGTTGTGATATCCTGTTCATTAAAGTGCACCTCATCTTTTCCAGGCCTCATGAACTGTTGTGATATCCTGTTCATTAACGTACACCTCATTTGTTCTTGGCCTCAGGAACTGTTGTGATATCCTGTTCATTAAAGTGCACCTCATCTGTTCTTGGCCTCAGGAACTGTTGTGATATCCTGTTCATTAAAGTGCACCTCATCTGTTCCTGGCCTCAGGAACTGTTGTGATATCCTGTTCATTAAAGTGCACCTCTTCTGTTCCTGGCCTCAGGAACTGTTGTGATATCCTGTTAATTAAAGTGCACCTCATCTGTTCCTGGCCTTAGGAACTGTTGTGATATTCTTTTCATTAAAGTGCACTTCATCTGTTCCTGGCCTCTGGAACTGTTGTGATATCCTGTTCATTAAAGTGCACCTCATCTGTTCCTGGCCTCAGGAGCTGTTGTGATATCCTGTTCACTAAAGTGCACCTCATCTGTTCCTGGCCTCAGGAGCTGTTGTGATATCCTGTTCACTAAAGTGCACCTCATCTGTTCCTGGCCTCAGGAACTGTTGTGATATCCTGTTCACTAAAGTGCACCTCATCTGTTCCTGACCTCAGGAACTGTTGTGATATCCTGTTAATTAAAGTGCACCTCATCTGTTCCTGGCCTCAGGAACTGTTGTGATATCCTGTTAAAGTGCACCTCATCTGTTCCTGGCCTCAGGAACTGTTGTGATATCCTTTTCATTAAAGTGCACCTCATCTGTTCCTGGCCTCAGGAACTGTTGTGATATCCTGTTCATTAAAGTGCACCTCATCTGTTCCTGGCCTCAGGAGCTGTTGTGATATCCTGTTCACTAAAGTGCACCTCATCTGTTCCTGGCCTCAGGAACTGTTGTGATATCCTGTTCATTAAAGTGCACCTCATCTGTTCCAGGCCTCAGGAACTGTTGTGATATCCTGTTCATTAACGTACACCTCATTTGTTTTTGGCCTCAGGAACTGTTGTGATATCCTGTTCATTAAAGTGCACCTCATCTGTTCCTGGCCTCAGGAACTGTTGTGATATCCTGTTCATTAAAGTGCACCTCATCTGTTCCTGGCCTCAGGAACTGTTGTGATATCCTGTACATTAAAGTGTACCTCATCTGTTCCTGGCCTCAGGAACTGTTTTGATATCCTATTCATTAAAGTGTACCTCATCTGTTCCTGGCCTCAGGAACTGTTGTGATATCCTGTTCATTAAAGTGTACCTCATCTGTTCCTGGCCTCAGGAACTGTTGTGATATCCTGTTCACTAAAGTGCACCTCATCTGTTCCTGGCCTCAGGAACTGTTGTGATATCCTGTTCACTAAAGTGCACCTCATCTGTTCCTGGCCTCAGGAACTGTTTTGATATCCTATTCACTAAAGTGCACCTCATCTGTTCCTGGCCTCAGGAACTGTTGTGATATCCTGTTCACTAAAGTGTACCTCATCTGTTCCTGGCCTCAGGAACTGTTGTGATATCCTGTTCATTAAAGTGTACCTCATCTGTTCCTGGCCTCAGGAACTGTTGTGATATCCTGTACATTAAAGTGTACCTCATCTGTTCCTGGCCTCAGGAACTGTTGTGATATCCTGTTCATTAAAGTGTACCTCATCTGTTCCTGGCTTCAGGAACTGTTGTGATACCCTGTACATTAAAGTGTACCTCATCTGTTCCTGGCCTCTGGAACTGTTGTGATATCCTGTTCATTGAAGTGTACCTCATCTGTTCCTGGCCTCAGGAACTGTTGTGATGTCCTATGCATTAAAGTGTACCTCATCTGTTCCTGGCCTCAGGAACTGTTGTGATATCCTGTTCATTAAAGTGTACCTCATCTGTTCCTGGCCTCAGGAACTGTTGTGATATCCTGTACATTAAAGTGTACCTCATCTGTTCCTGGCCTCAGGATCTGTTGTGATATCCTGTTCATTAAAGTGCACCTCATCTGTTCCTGGCCTCAGGAACTGTTGTGATATCCTGTACATTAAAGTGTACCTCATCTGTTCCTGGCCTCTGGAACTGTTGTGATATCCTGTTCATTGAAGTGTACCTCATCTGTTCCTGGCCTCAGGAACTGTTGTGATATCCTATGCATTAAAGTGTACCTCATCTGTTCCTGGCCTCAGGAACTGTTGTGATATCCTATGCATTAAAGTGTACCTCATTGCTGTCATTGCTAATGCAACAGATTTTCTGCCTGTTTCTTTCTCCATTTGTCCTTGTTGATGTTCATTCCCTGTGGTGCTATGAGCAGCACCAGGCACTATCTTGTTAACTCTGGCCATGCCACCGACTCCTGTAACCTTGGCTTCACCATGCACCACCAGTTTTGTAGCTGCAGATGATACTGGTTTTGATGCAAGGTTCTGGTTTCTCAGCATTGATACCATTAGTGACCTTTTCAGCATCAGTGTTGATGCTGCGTACTTGGTGTCAGGGCTTCTTACGTCATTGTTCTTGATGTCATCCCCGCAGCTTCCAGTACTAGCCATGTCATCGAGGTCAACACGTACCATCTAGTGCCACTTTCAGCCTATTTGCGTAGCAGGTACCAGTACTAACACCAGATATATCTGCCCCTGACCGCTGGGCTTTCTGGCCTGTAATGCCCTAGCAACAAGACAGAGGGGCCTTGACCTTTAAGAAATATAACTGCTTCAAAACAGCTTGTTCACGTCCCCTCCAACAAACATTCTTTATAAAGCTTTATGCGAAAAGAATCAGCCGAAGTCCTTTGAAGAGTGAATTCCCCTACCTCCTCCTGAGAAAACACCAGATTCAGAGAGCATCTTATGAGTCAGTTTGGGGAGTGGCTTACTCATCCTATAATCTCTCCACACCATAGACTTCAGAAGGCATGCAGTCCTTGCAAATAGTCCTCCTAGGAGGTTCCCTATGGTGGACGTCTTAAAAGATTTAATTGTTATTGCTTATGAGAACCTGGATATTGTAGCCTCAATCCCTTCAAAAAAGAACCATATTTTCTTGTTCTGTGAGCTGTAATGAGTTTGCGTGTTCCTCTATCTCCCAGTTAGGATGAACATCACCGACAAATGGAGAAGGAAACACATTTAGAGGATATGTAATATCTGTTGTAGCCATTTCCAGTCCATTCACTTGTTATTTTTGCCAGGTGTACCACCCCAGCAGAAATGTGCAGCAAGGAAGGAGGTTTCCACCTCCTGCAAAAAATGACCAGCCAAGAGGTTAGAACAGACTGGAAGAGGTTAGGATTTTATTTCAGGTTTCTTTTGGTGCTGAAGAAAACAATTGCCCTCAATCCAACACTGAGCCCAACTGCTTAAATAAATTTATGCCAAAAAAAAAAAACTTATAAATGGCCACACCACAGTCAGTCCTTCTATGCTTGTCTGAAATAGATTGGATGTGCTGTTTAGACCTCCAACCAACTTCCACCTAAAGATCTCTAAGGAATCTAGAACGGACTTGCATGTCTGGTAGGAGCCATTCATTATCTGTTCTGGATTGTCACCTTCTGTTTTGCCTCTATGCCATGGTGTTCGCCAGGTGGATTCCCTTGGTAGCAGTTGACCAGAGGCTGCGGGGATCCAAGTTCTGATGTATACAGAGTACAGGTTAGACATCATTCTGTGCTGAACAGCTCCCCCTCCACACACACAGTTAATTCATCCCTGGTAGTTTGTACTGTAACTTCCAACGGACCGAGCCTAAGCTTTTTGATATATCCAAATTATGCCCTCACATTTCAAAAAAAGTTCATATCTCTGGAACAATATGTATTAATTCTTCTTCTTCTTTCAGTGTTTCCCGGTTAGGGGTCGCCACAGCGGATCACCTGTCCGCTCATGATTGGCAGTAGAGTTTTTACGGTGTTGAGTTGCCAGCCCGGTGCCCAACCTTCCACAGAAGGCACACACACTCATGCCAATTTAGAGTATCCAATCCACCTACAGCATGTCTTTGGGATGTGGGAGGTAACCGGAGCACCCAGAGAAAACGGCTTGGAAAGAAATTGGCATGTTCTGCATTCTACTGCGATACGTTTTGGACACACGAAAAGCATGCCAACAGAGTGCCTAACTAACTGTTACAGGAAAAAGAAACAGAGCTGGGGCACTGTGCACAGCATGGTTGGACAGTTATTCATATAAACTGCCTGAGTTATAGTACTGTTAAGGCTTAAGTAGTACAAACCATATAGACTTCCCAATGAATACATCTAAAGATATGTCCTGCAGATGCATGGATACAATTACATAGATGACTACAATGACAGGGATATGGGAAACTATACTGAGCACACACACACACACACACACACATATATATATATATATATATATATATATATATATATATATATATATATATATATATATATATATATGCAAAACATCAAAAGACAGGGGGTCAAACAGCAGCTTACTGAAAAAGAAAAACCTTCTTTTTTATTTATTTATTTATTTATTTATTTATTTTTGCAGTGGGCCAAACTCCCCTGCATCCCACCCCCTGCTAATTATTTATACCAACTCCGAGATCACATTATAGTGGGAATAGGTAAAATTTTCTAACCCCCACTGTGTTGCAATCCCAGAAAAAAGCCAGTAGATTTGATAAGATGATTTTTGGTCAAATTATTCTATCCGATAGTTCAATATCTTGCATTTTTAATAAAGGTTAGGTAACTCATATATATATATATATATATGTGTGTGTGTGTGTATACATACTTACATACGTATACTTGTACGGCAGTGTGAAGTGGGGAAATATGGTTGTTGCACCAAATGTTTTGTGCATATATAAGGTGCTTCTGGAAGGGTCACTTAAGCCACTTTACTGTCTTTACCTGTCTGCCTGCCAAAGCAATTACTAAAGAAGTGTAAATGACAAGCTTTTCAGCACAAACTATTTTTATACTGGCAGTATTCTTTAGGTTCCATGTCTTAAAATGTATCTTATAAGTCACAGTAAACACACTAACAATTAAGTTTGTAATATTTTATAAACAACTTACAATATCTCAGCAACCATTCAAGTTATACACATACTGTCAAAAGCATTTTGTTCATCCAGCTGAGAGCTTTCTTATGAAGCTAAGAAATTCTGTGTTTTTTAACTTGGTTGCTGAAATATTTAGGAAAACATAAAAACATGGAATGTATAAAAATATAAATCAATATTGTATGAACAATAAATCTTTACCTGCACTAGACAGAAGTAAAATATCAATGCAGCTTTCTTTGCCATTGCATAAGCTTTAAGATGAAATCTTGTAATACTTTGTAGGTAGCATGGTTTTGGAATTACTATTGCAAATATGAACAAGGAATATCTGACACTTAGATGCCATTAGTAGGATGTAAGTGCAGAAACACCTGGAGACATCACTCAGCTGTAATGAGTGAAACACGATTCTGTGCTGTGCTGGGACACCACCACCACCATCACTCACACACACACACACACACACACACACACACACACACACACAGTTAAACACCATTCTGTGCTGTGCTGCACATCCCCCCACCACCACACAAACACACACATCCCACAGTTAAACACCATTCTTTGCTGTGCTGTGCACCCCCCCCCCACACACACACACACACACACACAGTTAAACACCATGCTGTCCTGTGCACCCCACACACACAGTTAAACACCATTCTGTGCCGTGCACCCCCCACATACATAGTTGACCACCATTCTGGGATGTGCCCCCCCCCCCCACACAGACACACACACACACGCAGTAAAACACCGTTCTGTGCTGTGCACCCCACACACACACATACACAGTTAAACACCATTATGTGCTGTGCTGTGCAAACCCCCCCCCCCCGTCACACACACACACACACACACACACACACACACACACACAGTTAAACACCATTCTCTGTTGTGCATCCCCCTCTCACATTTAAACACCGTTCTGTGCTGTGCGCAGAAACCCCCCCTCCACACACACACCGTGCACTCCTTTCCCAGTACATGATTATCTAGCCTAGTTCAGAATTATTGTGCCCAGATTCATTTCATTGGAGCATACCTCCAAAACCTAGGCCTTAAGTTAGTTGCCATGGTACCTCATGCAAGACTATATATGAGAGTCCTGTACAGAACAGCTCATGTGCATTACTCCCAAAGCCTGGATTTCATACCCTCTCACATAAATATTTCTGAGATTTGCAAGTCATACCTTGCGTAGTGGCTAACCTGGCGGAATCCATTCTGGTTAAAAAACTTCTCAAGCATCAGTCGCCATGAATGTGTCCGTGCTAGGGTGGAGGTAGTCTGGCCATTGTGTTATTGCATTAGTCTCATCTTATTAGAATCCTGTCTGCCTTTCAGAATTTTCTCTCTCAAGGAGAGATTGCCATGCATTCCAACATGGTGATGGACTGGTATATTAACAATTTGGGGGTGCCCAGTCTTCACTTCTAGTGCCAAAAAGCCCTGATAGCCGTGGAGTAAGACATTCAGTACACAGTATTCTGATAAGCAGTCACATTCCAGAAAAAGGCCATGTACCTTGTGGACTGACTTTAAGATCGAGAGCGATCCAGTGAATCCTCTTCATACACTTATGACTTACTAAGTTGTCCTAGCACATGAAGCTTTCCCAGGCTTCAGCTCCTCTCCACCATAATGAACATTGCTCCTAGTTGTTCCCCAGTTCTGTCTTGCTACTCACTGAGCTCGCATACAGAAACCACACTGGGCTTTCGTAGTTCTAATTTTAACAGGACAATTTGAAATTTCTGTAGTTTTCCTATTCTGTGGTATTATTTGTCTTAGTGACTTCATCAGATAGTACTTTTAGGTTATATATTCCAGTTTTATTACTTTTAGCTGAGAGATCCTTGTTTCCTTCTTTGTAGGCTATGGGTTTTACTACAACTTTTACACTATTTCAAGTTTTTCCTTTTCTGTAGCTTTACTACTTGTTACTGTTAAGGCTGCTGTTTTTGTCTTTGTAGGAAGCTTGTGTGTGTGTGTGTGTGTGTATATATATATATATATATATATATATATATATATATATATATATATGTATATATATATGCAGTAGATAGATTTGTGCGTGTGGATTTTTATTTTTTTTTTTGCCAAACTATTGTAATGTGTATATATATATATATATATATATATATATATATATATATATATATATATATATATTTTTTTTTTTTTTTTTTTTTCTTCTTCTTCATTCCTCTTTGCTGTTTTTGAAATATTCATCCAAGGAGTTGACTCCAAAATTCTGTAAACCAATGTTTAAGAAGAGGCCAGAAAAGGCCTTTGTCTTCAGGGTCTCGCCCCCACCAAAAAAAGAAAACAAAACAGGATAGTTGGCCTTCTACAAGTGATTCTGGTGTTTCTAAATTATTTTATTTATTTTACAATTGTTAACCGGGGGTGTCTGACTGAGCCAAAAAGGCTGTTTTTCAGCAGAGGCCCGGGGAGAAAAGCTCCACGCAGAAAAATTACAGATACATGTAGATATTTAGACATGATCAGTTGTTGTTTGTCTTTTGGCTTTTCCCGGTAAGGGGTCGCCACAGCGGAACTCCGGTCCGCTATTGATTGGCAGTAGATTTTTACGCAACACCAAGGTGCCAGCTTGATGCCCAACCTTCAACGAAGGCACGCCCATTTACGCATGCATGTCTTTCGAATGCTACCCAACCACAGGGGAGGACATGCAGACTCCACACAGAAGGCACTCTCAAGCCCAGCCGAGAATCGAACGGGAGAACCCATCAGTATACACACAAATTACAATAGACATGTTTTTACAGTGGTATGCAGCACATCAGCAGTTACGTTGGAGAGAACAAACAAGAAAATATTAATTTAAAAATAAAGGTAATTAATAGATTTGTGGTGTACAGCTGAAATTTAGAACATAGGTAGAATACATACATAGTACACAAGTACAGTACATACATTGTACGTTAGCCGGTGTTTGTGAGTAAGAGTGAAAACTATCAAGTACTCTAGCTTTCACTGTCCTGGGGAGCAGTCATGGCACTGCCAACTTTGCTTGAGATGTTGCCTAATGACGTTTTTAAAGGAGGCTTTGGACGATGTGTTTTGTATGCTAGTGGGGAGAGAGTTCCATTTTTTAGCCACTGAACTACTGTATAGTGCGTCTCCAAAGCTATTGTAGCTGTTCGTGACTTCTAGTAGTAGTTTGCTTGATGATCTAAGAGGCCACTTGGCTGAGTGATGTACTAGGTTTTTGAGGGCAGGACACTTATTGGGGAGGTAATAGAATGACAGAGGCAGAGCTGATTGTAGGTTAGGAGGTTGGGCAGTTCAAGCCAGTGGAGCTGTCTCAAAGCAGTACAGTGATGATTTCTATATGAGCAATTTGCAGAAAAGCGAGCAATTCTGTTATAACAGGCTTCCATTTTGCTTAGTTCAGTTTTGTTGAGATTTGTCAGAATGGGAGATGCATAGAGTAGAGTGGACAGAAGTTGGGAGCGAGCAATGGCTGATCTTGTGTTGTTGGTAAGAAACGGTTTGATACGGTAGAGTGATCACAGTTTGGCATGTACTTTTTTAATAATTGAGATGACTATCAAATTTTAGGTGGGAGTTTATGGTTATTCCCAATAGCTTAGCCTGTGCCACTAGCATTTGTGGAGTAGATAGTGAATTGACTGTTATCAGAGTTTTTGTTAGAACTGGTTATAATCATAAGCTGAGTTTTCTTTGGATTGAGGATAAGTTGGGCTTTGGTAAGGTAATTTTGAACTTCAGAGAATGCTAGTTGAGTTGTTTGCAGTAGGGTGGGAATATTTTGTGCAGCACAGATTAAGGTAGTATCATCTGCATACTGAATGACAGATGCATGCTGTGTGGCGGTATGGAGGTCATTTTTGAAGATTGTGAATAGTAGTGGCCCTAAGATAGAACCCTGTGGGACTCCTATAGTTATTTGCAGCTGAGGAGAGAGAGAATTTTCCCATTTCACAGCTTGGTACCTGGCAGTTAAGTAGCTTTGCAACCAGTTAAGAGTGGAATTTGATAGGTGATATTGGTTTAGTTTGTTTAGCAGCATTTGGTGTGAGACTGTATCAAATTCTTTGGACATATCCAAAAAAAGAGTTGACACCTGCAGGCCTTCATTTTTGAGACTGTTTACTGTGTCTGTGAAACAGTGGAGGGCTGTAGTGGTGGTTACCTATCAAAACATCTACTCTTCATAACATCTAAACTCAAAACATCAAGACCATAACATCTAAACTTCAAAACATCTAAGACTCCTAACATCGAATCTCAAAACATTGAAACCTACAAAGCAATTATAAATAACATCCCACACACTGTTTACTACGTTTCTGCGGGGGGGGGGCAAGCCCCCTGCACCCCCCAAGTGGGGGGCTCCGCCACCCACACCCCCCGTAAATTAAATATACCAACTCCAAGATCGCACTACAGTGGGGGGGGATTTAATTTCCTAACCCCACTGTAGTGCGATCTCGGAGTTGGTATATTTAATTTATGGGGAGTGGGAGGTGCAGGAGGGCTTGCCCCCCCCCCCCCCCCCCCCCCCCACAGAAACGTAGTAAACAGTGTGTGGGATATTATTTATAGTTGCTTTGTAGTTTTCAGTGTTCTGAGATTCAGTGTTATGAGTTTTAGATGTTTTGAAGTTTAGATGTTATGGTCTTGATGTTTTGAGTTTAGATGTTATGACCATTCGAAGTTTTGATAGGTAACCGTAGTGGTACTATGGGCAGGTCTGAAACCATGTTGAGTAGGTGACAGGATGTTGCTGTCTAGCAGATATTTTAGCACCTGGGTATGGATGGATTTTTCTAGGATTTTGCCCAGGGGGGAGAGTATAGCAATGGATTTGTAGTTATTATGTTCAGTGGAGATCCTGCCTTTATGTATGGGTGTAGCATAGGATATTTTCCAGAGTTTGGACACATAGGTTTCGGTAAAGCTTGTATTAGTGTTATTTGTGTTGGGGGGGATAGTGAGGTTGGAACTGTCCTGTGATACTAAGGATAGAATTGAGTTTACAAAGTGGGAGTTAAATTGTGTTTCAATGGGAACTTCATTGTCAGGGTGGCTGGTTTGGGGATAGCCTTTTGGGTGGGTTTTAGTAGCTGGTTTACATTTTTCCAAAATTTTGGGGGGTTGTGTTGGTATTTAGTTTGTAATGTTGTGTAGTAGGATTTTTTTGACAAGCCTAATGCATTTTTGTGCACTGTTGCGCAGTCCTTGGTACTTAGTTAGGCTTTGTGTTTCTTTATTGGTAATTATTGGTAAAAGTTGTTGAAGGGCAGCAACCCAGATGTGCTAGAGTGAACACTCTTCCTTCCTTGAGAGACTGATCTGGGTAAGTTGGCTTCTTCTAGACCTCCATCAGTCTGGATCTTTCATTCCTCTGTTTCTGTTTCATCCTTATGTAGCCATTCCATGCCAGCAGGTTAAGAGTACAGGAAAATTATAGAGACTCTACTTCATATTCAGGTAGGGCTGGGGCCTGAGGCTCCTTCCTCTGTTTCCATGATGGATAGGGACTCCTTGTCCTTGCTTTCCTTATGTAAGACTTCCTCATTGGCCCCTGTCTTTGTGCCAGTTTCCACAAGGCTGATGCTGGTGTTGACATGTATATGGATATCAACACTAGATGTGGCCAAGGCTTTTGATTCACAGCTGCTCCATTTTATGTCATGTGTGCTGTTGATGTTGACTGTGTTAGCACCAGTAACTTTAACATTAAGTACCCTTTCAGCAATTGGCCTGTTTTAAGGTCCATTTTAGCAAGAATGCCTCAGTGACATTTCAACCTTCAGCTTCCCTGGAATTTGAGTTCCGAGCTCCATGGGGCTCAGTATTAACCATGCTTCTGAGGAAACTCTAAATGTCAATGGGATTACATTAGTGCCAACTGCAGTGCCGCTTCATCAGCATTAATGTCCTTGGAATCAGAGGTTTACAGTGTTGGTTCTTGAGTCATCATTGTATTCATCCATGAATAGGCCTCCCCTGGAATCTGTTACTGAACTGGCTTTTAACCTGATTCCTTCTCCATTGTGTTTCTGTAGCTGTTTCATCTTCTTAACTCTGGGCCTGGGCTGTCATCAAAGACTTACACTATAGATCTGGTGCATCTTCAGTTTCATATTCTGAAATAGAGCCATTCACACCAAGAAAACAATAGATGCACATATCCAAGATTAATCAAATTTAGCCCATCTAAGGTCTCTAATGCCAGATACAGAAATTGAGGATGCAGGTGCCCCCTACCCCACTACCACCACTCTGTTCATCATTTGGTCACTGTTACAGTAGCATAAAGTTAGATATCCTTCCAAGGGTCAGATGTCTGGCCAGTATACATAATCTTCTGGAAACACTCCTTGTGCACAGTATTTTCATTGAAGCATAAGGGTGTGCTGGTATGAAACAGCACATACAGGCACCAAATTTCAGAACTATCTTGCTGTTGAAAAGTTCAGTCATAAGTATCATCTGTCTTGCATCTCCTTTTATCTGTCCTTTTTTTTTGTTTTGTTTTATCTTTTACTCTATCTTTTGTTCTCCTTCCTGTGATCAGTATTGCAATATTAATAACCATTGGGATATCCCACTTGGGACAGTCCATACATCTGACCAGCATATTTTTACTGGAGGTTATTAAAGAGAAGACAGTTACTGTTCTGTGGTGGTGACCAAAGTTGTTCTTTTCAGCATATCAAAGCTTAGGCATCTTTATCTAGTATTGTATGTTTGACATGTAGTCAAACCAGGCCAAGACTACAAGGCACGTAAGGAACATATAGGAGTAAATTACCTCAGAACTTTCTTGCTGCCGAACTTGAGTTTCAGTATCAGCCTGTGAGATGTATAGCCTTTGCCATTTCTGCTTGCCTTAGCCAAGTAAGTATCCCTTTAGGGTAAAATTCCTTTATTTTTTTTTTTTTGACAAAAATTTAACCATTTTTCATGTCAACTAAGAAGGGAAAATGGAATTGTGGGAGATAAATACCTTAATAAAACAGCACACTAAATGTCTTTTTTTGCCTAAAAGCCAATGTTGACCATAGAAATTGCTGTATTCGTCAGTCTTTCGTACCCGATACTCTAGGAGGTCTTGTCTTCCCTTAAGATTTATTTGAAAAATCAGACTCAAACAACTTACACACATCAAAATGGAGATTGACTCTTCCCTCTCAGATGCCGCATAGAAAAAGCCTAAAAAGACTAGATGTGATGCTTTGGCTGACTGGTCAGACACAGACACTTCTGCAGTGTCTCCTGAGTATGCAGACTGTGGCTTCTCCCTCTATCGTGACCCCGCGAAAGACTGACATGGTGTGGTACTTTAGCACTTCTGTCCTGACCGATCAAATGACTGCCACGGCCAAGAAGGAAGAACTAAGGTTGATTATTTCAAATGGAACCAACAGTATTCCTTAGATTCTTGTCCAAGAGGAAGCACCAGTCTCCCTTACTGAGGTACAAAAGGGGTCAGAGCCTTCTTATGTACAAGATCCTCTTCCTGCTAAGAAAAAAAGCAGGCAATGAAGCATACTTGTCCAGTTCCCCCGGCCATTTAGTAACTTCAGAAGCGGTATGAATTCTGTCATATGTTTTGGTGTCTTTGAAACAACCAGTTCTTTTCTTATGCCCCCACACACTTGCAGGGCTTCCTTTCTGGACAGACAGAGGGATTCTTCCTCAGAAGAAGAAGAGTTTGATTCAGATGGGATTTCCCTGGCTTACTCTTCTCAGATTCTTTCCTCTGTGGAAGAGGCAGCTGTGTCTTCTGACTTCTCTTTGGAGGAGCTTTCCTTTCAGGATACAGTATGTGAGATGATGGAGCATTTTCAGTGGGAAGGCAAACAGGTTTCAGACATTCAGAAAGGGTACTATGACTTCATGTTCATGGGGTTCTCTGATCACTCTGCCATCCCTCTGGTACTTGAAACTTTACTGGCTGGATACCTTTGTCACATTTTCAATGAACTCTGATACCCAACCTCCATCCCCTTAGAAGCCTGACTGGTACTTTATAGAACCTGAACACCTGCCATGCCCCTAAAATCTGATAAGCCTTCTAAACTCTTACCTTCTTCCAGTGCCATCTTTAATAATGGTAATGATAGTAGGGCTGTAGATAGATACAGAAAGATTTACACTTTTCCCACTCTGGCCTTTCATACTGTTAATTATCCAGACACATATGACCAAATATTTATTATCTTTGTTAGGAGACGTGTATAAACTTTTGTCAGATATGGCTGATTCTGATAGCAAACCTTCTGCTGTTTCTTTGCTCGATGCTGTTTCCCAGGTTGCAGAGCATTCTGTTATGTACAGCCATGATGCAACTGATGCTTCCTGCAGAGCAGCTGATAGTGGTTCTGGGTTCTGTTCCAATGAGCTTCATTTGGCTTAGGCTCTAGTCTCTTCCCGAGGAAATATATACTCTTGGAATCTCCTCTGGATAGGGATACTTTATTTGGTCCTGCTTTTACTGACACTTTTAAAAACCTTCAAGAGCTAGATAAAATATTAAAGGAATTTAAACAGATCTTTCATTTTTCTTCCTTCCCTAGATCTCAAAGGAGCTACCCCTACCAAGGCTGGCCCATTCTTTCATGAAGACCAAAATGTCTCCAAAAGGGTTAAAAAATGAAATATCAGGACAAATATAAGCAGGAATCAAAAAGGTCCAAACCCCAATTTCCTAACAAACCAGTCTCTCTGTAACTATCTGCCTCTGCCTTCCGCCCCCTGCCCACCTTGGTCTACCCTTAACCCCTCTGTCAGAGAAACTTTCCCTGTCCTTTCCATAGGTTTGTGAGTAAGTACTGGGCTAGCTGCCCTTGCGGACATTTTTAAGCCTAGCCAGTTTCCCTTTTTGTGCACAAAATAGCCAGCCCCCCTATGGCTGTAGATTGGCCTTACCCATCCCATGGTTAATAATTATATATTACCCCTAATGAGAATAACTGGGATCATACAATAGTTAATATGAGGACCCATGCATGGGATAAAGTATTTAGAAGCTGTATCTGTCCATTAGTAGTACAGGTGGCAGTCCCGGGGTAAATTTTCGGTTTCCCATCAATAGATCTAAGTTGTGCTCGAAGATTGACAGGGGTGAACTTTGTTTTATATGGATGAGGACTCTTCCACAGCAGCGGTATCCTCAATGAAATATACCTATCCCTCAAAACCTTTGTGTTGATGTTGTAGAAAATGTTTAGATCCATAGGCAGAGTATTTCTGATGGCATTTGACTTACAGATGTACAGTAAATCCATTAGTAATAGGATAGAGGATGCCTTGTATGTGAGAGAAAAGTCATCTATCAGCAGTCTGTAGAATACAGGGTATAGTGTCAAGACATTGAGTCAGTCCATTTAGTAAGGTATCGCCTGGACAGATACATGCCACAGAGGGCATTATATTCAATGATTGGCCTAATGAGGGCTGAGTCGATAGTAACATACCTAGATCTAGACACAGTCCCTTTCTTTAGAAGCTGTGCAATATGGAAGGACTTTCTTACACCAGAAGATGTATGTAGGTCAAAATATAGGTCACTGTTCACATTAAGTTCCCAAATCCCAAACAACTGGGAGCAGCTTTCAAACTTGGGAACCAATCACCAGAGACTGTTGTGTTCTGTCAGTCATAGGGTTATAGGATGTTATAACCACACAACCAACTCCACCAAAACCACAGAGAATAAATCCAAAGCAACGACCAGAAAACAGATAAAATCTTTATTCACCTCTAGCACCTCGGCAACAATGCCTTCAAGGAGGGAATAATCACATTCAGATACTCACAATATATACCTAATACAATTTAGCAATTTACACTGCGTGAATGGGCGTGCCTTTGTTGAAGGTTGGGCGTCGAGCTGGCACCTCGGCACTGTAAAAATCTACTGCCAGTCATTAGGGGACCGGAGTTCCGCTGTGGTGACCCCTAACCAGGAAAAGGCGAAAGACAAACAAAAACAATAACACACTGAGTGAACTAATTAATCATATACCTCCACTTACAGTCACTATTCAAACCATTAGGTGTCAGTGTGTTATATATCAAAATATACACTGGCTACTTATACAATACTTTGTCCTTTAAAGGGACTAACTCACCCAAATTTAATTTGCTCCAAAATACATCCCTTTAAAAGCAAAGAGTTGCTGTGGTGGTAAACCTTAAAATGTATCGCAAGGGGGGCTTCTATATGCACATTCCTGATATCTCTCATATGCTCTTGCAACCTAATAGGATGTTATAGCCTTCACTTCCTCACTAATTAGGCATTAGTTTTGTGCTTTCAGGTCAGCTCCATTTAATTCCTCCAGTTTTGAAGGAGTTATTTCTCCAGAGCACTATAGAACTGCTTCCTACTCATCTAAAGGAAACTGCTTCCTAGTCAAGATTTTACCTGGTCCCCAGAAAACAGGGACCCTTCTGGACTTGTCCTTGCTAGTCCTAACATTCAGAATGCTTCCTCTGCAGTCTTTACTTCCAGTGATTCTGCCCCCATCATTTTTGAGTACCATGGACATAAAAGATGCATATCTACATATTCCAGTCCATATGGTCCACAAGATTTGAGGTTCTCAGTATCAGAATATCATTTTCAATTCTATGCTTTGCCATTTTGTCTCTCTGTGGCACAGAAAGTTTTTACAATGTGTCTAGCTCTGGTTGTTACTTTCCCTTTCTTGGACTATTTGCTCACTCATACTCCTACAAGTGAGAAGCTCCTTCTAGATTCTCCTCCATAGAGGCCTTGGCTTTCTGATACACAGCTGCTCCTTAACCCTAAGGAACACACTTGAACCTGTTTACCCCAAAGCATTCAACTGATTACAAAATTAATTTCAAAACCACTTCCTTTGACAACAGCAACATAGAACTAGTAAGTCAAACTAAGCTTCTAGGAATCAGTATTGATGAAAGCTTAGAATTTATCATTGTCTGGACCTAAAAGAATTTCAGTGGTTAGAGCTAAGGCAGTATCTTACTTTCCCAACTAGTCACCTTGCACAGACTCGTCAATTATCCAGACAAATGCCCCAGTTTGAAAAATATTGTCCAATGTTATAACCCATGTAGACATGTGAGGTCCACTGACAATTATTAATCATTACAAAAGCTAACACCTCAGTTGGTGACTTTTTGTTCATAGGTGTGTACTAGGCTAATGGCCCTGGAGCCTTTACAAGCCTAGTCCATAGGATTACTCTGGCATCATGCCACCCAACCTTAGTTCCTAATGCCTCTGTCGAGTAGGCCCACTAGAGTGATCCCTGAGGTGAATTTTCTATTTCCCATCCACTCAAGATTTCTCTTGAAGAGGGCCAGTGAGGTGCTCTGCTTGACATGTATGGGAAGTCTATTCCATAGCATGGGCAGTCTCTGGGTTATGAACATGTCCCTCCAGCATGTTCTGTTGATTGTGGTAATGAGGTTGAGCTCTCTGGAGTGTGTGGTGTGGAGGGATTGGGATTTCTTTAGATGTAGCATTTCTAACAGAGCTGGATCAGACATGGCTTTGTAAGTCAAGCAGAGATCACCTCTAAGTAGGCAATAAGAGACAGAATAGTTGGAGTTTTTTGAGTCTGTCCATATAGGGCGTGTTTAAGGCCTAGGATCCTCTTTGTGAGGTACTTTTGCAGCCTCTCCATTTGTTGCAGGTGTCTAGCGAGGTACATGCCAAATGGGGCTTTGTACTCGATGATTGGCCTAATGAGGGAAGAGTAGAGGGAGTCAATGACCTCTTTCTTCCTGGATGCAAAACCCTTAGTAATGAGATGTGCCACATAGGACTTTCTGACCACAGTGGCAATGTGGTGGTCAAAAGAGAGGTTGCTGTCAACCTGTGTTCCCAGATCTCTTATAATGCCTTCTGTGTTCAGTGGACTACCATCAATGTGGTAATTCAAGGGAACCGGGTTTTTCTTAAAGGGGATGAAGACATTTTTTGGCATTGAGCTTAAGGCCATGGTTCTGACACCAGTCATTGTTCTCATTGAGGCGTTTCTGTAGGATGTCAGCATCACTTGGGGAGTTAATAATAGCTCCCAACTTGCAATCATCTGTGAACTTTGTCAGCCAGAGTCCCTTTGTGTTGGCCTGGACTTCAGAGAAGTAGATACCAAACAGGAGAGGTCCCAGGACCGAACCCTGTGGGACTCCACTCGTGACTGGTCGGCAGTCTGACTTGGAATCGGCTACTTTCACACTGTGGGTTCTATCTGCGAGCCAGTTTGCAACCCACCTAGTGATATAGTAGTTTATGCCTAGCGTAGTAAATGTTTCTATGATTCCTGAGTGGGGAATGGTATCAAAGGCCTTGGCCAGATCAAGGTAGGCTGTATGAACCACGTTACCTTCATCCACAGCTCTGGTGACTGACTCAAAGAAGTCAGTCAAGTTGAGCAGGCATGATCTACCTTTCACAAAACCAAACTGTGTAGGATCCAGAGTTTGGAGATTCCCTATATCCTTGTTTATTAGGTCCATGATGATGTGTTTCATAGCTTTGCATATCAGACGTGTCAGGCTAATGGGGCAATAGTTCCAGAGGTCTGTAGTTGCTCCTCCATTGTGGAGAGAGAGATGACTGTAGCAGTGCGCCATTCAGTAGGGACAAAGCCTGAGGTGAGGCTGTGATTGAATCCTTTTTTCCTAGCCAAAAGTTGGAACTCTCTTCATCTCACTCTAAGAAACAACAAACACACTCTTTTAAAGCACAAATAAGGGAGTACCTAAAAGATACCTGGCTGTGTAGATGCGCAAGTAGTGGATGATGACTTTCCAGGCAGTATATCCATAGTTATTGATCTGAAATATTCTACTTGTCAATTCCCTTATTGTCCCTATCTGTGCTAAAATATTCTCCGTCAACTCTTAATACTAATTCTGTTTCCTGTTTTTCTGTCCTTCTACCAGGCTCATTTTCAAACATGTTTCATAGTTCTTTACATTATGCTATTAATGATACTCTGTTTAAAGTTTGTATATTTATTGATTGCTTATATATTTCTGTTTACTATTTCCTTTATACAGTGTGATTTTTTGAGCTTTTATCCCAAAGTTCCCACTGAAAAGGGTAGCTTTCTGCCCAGCCTGACTATCCCGGTAAAGAAATGCAATAAATAAACAAATATGGATATCAACTTTACAATTAAACGGTTTCCTCATTCTCGTAGTCACACTAAACCTCAAAAAGTGCAGTCTGGTTTCCTCCATGGACCTGCTGTTTCTGGGTCAAAACTCAGTTCCTTGTCAACGACTGCCTTCCTCAGGAAAAGGTGACTTTCCAATAGGAATACTCTCAGTCCCTTCTTCTGACAGATGTGACCACAGCAAGAGAAAGATCTCGAGATTGGGGATTATGCTGTCCACTGTACTGATGATTTCTTGGGACAGACTCCATATGAGGAAGATTCAGTGGCATCTCAAATCAGACTGGATGCAGCATTGTCACCCTCTGAACTTCCCAGTCCATCTTGCCATTCTTCAAAAAGCAAGCTTCAGATTTCTCAGCAGAGGACTGCCCTTTCTAGCCCCCCTTACCAAAATCTCTTTACAGATGCTTCAGGCCTGCCTTGAGGAGCCTGCCTTATAGGTATAACTGTCCACATGTATGATCCAAGGAGGACATGGATATCATGGAAATGAAAGTAGCAATTCTAACCTTGCAATACTTGCATCAGCTCTGGTCTCTGGGTACTCTTCAGACATTTGCAGGCAACACTACAGTTATGTGGTACATAAGAAAGATGGACTGCTTGAGAAATAGCCACACAGCACAATCTCTTTCTTCAGGAGCAGTTCACATTCCCTCAGAGACCAATGTAGTGGTACATTGCATGTACAGATCCTAAGAAGACCCAATGGATGTTGAATAGAAAAGTCTTCCTGCAGATTGCCCATCAGTGAAGTACTCATCAGACATATCTGTTTGATCATAACAAACAGCTCAGGCCGTTTTGTTCAAAGTTCCATGCCCAGAAGCTTGGAGAATTGCCAGCATGCAATTTCCCGGGGGGGGGGGGGGGGGCTTAAGCCTTCCCTCCTCTGATTCCCAATATTCTCTTAAAAATCAAAAAGGACAAGCCAGAAATCTTGCTAGTGACTCCCTTTTGGCTTAGACATCATTGGTTTCTCCCTTCTCTTATCTGACTCAGAGCTTTCACCGCATTAACTCCCAGGATAAGCTTGTCCGTACAGCCAAAGGGATCTCTTACTCATCCAGATCTCCAGACTGTGAATCAAACCTTCTGGATGATTGGAATTTAATCCCGTTAGGGTACCAGTTTTCAGAGGAAGTCCTATAGATGCGAGTTAAGGACAACTGAAGCAAGAAAACCTTATAATGTTATGTAGTCCTATCTCGCCTACATTCTTACCTGTGGGTTCGGAGCCGAATATCAGCTCCGACTCGGCCGACTTTTCCAGCTCGAAGTCTCTTATTGGCTGGGCTAAGCAGGTATCCCATGGTGCACTGCTCCATATTCCCAGATCTCATTTGCCGCTCGTGTAGCTCGGATGTGGTCTCGCTCTTGGCTGTGGTTAAGTATCTTTTTTCTTGTCTTAAGAAAGCTATTGTTCTGAATCAAAAAGCTATTTTCATAGCTATTGTCTTTCGTGTTGTTTAGCCTTGTGGTAGTGTGTTGGTTTTGTGGTATCCCCATAACTGTTCCCTCGGGCTAGACCCGTTTCAGTTAGAGGACCTAGTCCTTTCGTCCTGTCTGTTGTCAAACCGTTTAAATTAGAGGTTTGATTTTCTGTTCTGGTAGTCTTTGACTGTTTAGTTAGAGGTTTCTGGACTTAGTTGGTCTCAGTGTCTCTCTTAGAGAGTGTGTACTTTCACCTCTAACTGTTTCCCGCGTTTTTTGTGGTGAGTGTCTGTAAGTTTCCTGTCAGACTTTCTCGTACGTTGCATTGTTGGTGTTTTTTGCGAATATGTCTACAGATTCCAAAGAGCACAAACCTTCCGATTACAAAAAATGCTCAAAATGTGGGTACAAAATGTCTATCACCGATGGGCATTCTATTTGTGTCCGTTGCCTGGGAGCCATTCATCTGCAGGAGTCCTGCAGCTTTTGCCATGCGTTCAGTCCCAGAGTGCTCCAAGAGAGAAAGAATAACCTGATCCTAAAGGGACTCTTGAAACCCTCTTTCGAAGAGGCCGTAGATTCTTCTCCCAGTGCTAAGTCTAAATCATCCAAGCCAAAAAAGAGATCTCCGGCTCCGTCAGCTTCATCGGAGCCTCTGGAAAAAGTTACAAAAGTTGCATCGACCTCCTCGGCTCCAATGTCCTCAGGGCCGCAGGAGGTGTCGGTGTTGATGGAACCGGCGGCGGCTTCTATTATATTGGAACCTCTTCGGAGCCAATCGCCCAGTCTCAGACCAGTGTCTCCTGAGAGGAGATCTCGATCTCCCTCCCTGTCCACCAAATCCTCCAGGACCCTTTCGGATGTGGATGTTGATAGGGTGGTCCAGAGGCTCCTACAGTCACCGGTTCTGGCAAAATTATTTTTGGCTCCGGCCTAGTTGGCTCCGGAGCCTGTCCCGACTCCGTCTTCGATCAATCCTCCTCTGAGCACATCTCTGTCTTCGGAGCCGGAGTGTACAGCGCCGTGTGATGTTCCTATGTCAGCTCTGATGGCCCCTTTGGCTCCATCGGTACTGACATCGGGTCCGACCCAGTCGGCTCCGTCCTTGGGGTTCGGGATTCTTCGGTCGGGCCCGAGGGGGACATCTTGGGGCTTATTTCGGTTGAGTCTTCCTCTCAGCGCCTCGGCTCGGGAAACTCAGACCCCCGTCATGGCTTCGAGGGCTGGTCGCTCCTCGGATTCGGGGGGGCCTGCCTTCGAGGCTATGCGGACCACGCTGGCCAGATCATCAGCTACATCAGGCGGGTCGGTCACTCTGTCCCCCACCACTCCAGTGAGAGCCTCTGATCACCGCCTATCCATGGACAGCGGAGCACCAGGGCCTAGGGATACCCCCACAAGTGGTCCCCAAGTTTCTGAGGGCCCCTCAGAGTTTGTGCCTGAGGAGCCCCCTAGAAAGAAAACGTGCAAGAGGAAGCACATAGACTCCCAGGATGAGTCTCTCACCTCTGATACTGACCTCGAGGAATCGGAAGGGTCCCCCAAGTCATCCTCTGATGATGTTTCCTTCTCCGACATCCTGGAGATACTGAAACAAAGAGGTGACTGGCCATCCAAAGCCCCTTTCGAGGAGGAGTCAGTATTCCGTAAGGCTTTTGGTGCTCAGCCCTCCGCCTCCTGGGTGTCTCCACCCTTCGACGAGCTCCTTGATCTGATATGTTGAAGAGTGTGGGAAAACCCTGATTCCATGGAGCCCGTGTCCAGGTGTCCCAACAAGTTTCTTTCCACCCCCCAGGGCAAAGAGTTTCTGTCTAAAGGAGTCCCTGTTGATGCCATGGTGGTGGCGGCAGCCACTCAGAAGGAAGTAGCAGAGTCCTCTTCCTCCGTTCATCCTCCTAACAAGGAGTCTAGGACTATGGACCGGTATGGGAAGCGTACCCTCTCGTCAGCAACCTTTACCTTACCGTCGCTGAATTACCTGTCTCACTTCACTCGGCTCCAGAGAGATCTCCTCAAAGAGTTAGGAGATACTCTTGCAGGTAATGTTCCTGAGGCGGTGGCCCAGATGGTTAACGCCCAGGTCTCTACCCTCAATTCCATAGTCAACTCATCCATGCGATTCATTTCATATGCAGCCGAGGGAGCGAGTAGGGCAGCAAGCTCAGGGGTCGCTCTTAGAAGGCAAGCCTGGCTGCGCCTGTGTCACTTTGCGGAGGCCTTCAAGTCTTCCTTCACTGACGCCCCCTTTGATGGTTCTTCTTTGTTCGGGACCAAAGTGAAAGGCACCCTCACCAGATGTGAGCAAGAGGGAAAGACCCTGTCTGCCATAGGGGTCCGTTTTTCCCTTCCCTCTAGGCCTTACCCCAAGGCCCAGCAAGGGGGGGGGATGTGGTTCAAAAAATCACAGAGGTTTTTTTCCTGCCGCACAAGGTGAGGCCCCCTCCAGAGGCAGAGAAGGGGGAGGTTATTCAGGGAGACGCCGCCCTAGAGGCAGAGGGGGCCCCCGCAATTCGGGAGACCGCGATTCCTTTGGTGGCTGTCCCTACTCTCGTTCCTGAGGGAGTGCCTGGCTGTGCTTATCCAGAGCCAGTCGAGGGTCGAATTTCATTATATCTGGAAGCCTGGGAAAGCATCACCCAGGACTGCTGGGTATTACGGATAATTTCCGGAGGTTATCTCATTCCGTTTGCATCAGACCCCCCTTCATTCAGAAAAATCCCAGACGTTCCACCCAGTCAAAGGGATCAAGCAGCCTCAGAGATTTCAAAGCTGCTAGGAAAAGGAGCCATCCAGTGTGTCCCCCTCAGACCAAATCGGATTAGGGACTTACTCAAGATTTTTTGGTGCCGAAAAGAACAGGGGATCTGAGACCCATACTAGATCTCAGCCAACTGAACAACTATGTACAGAAGTGCAAGTTCCGTATGGTCACACTACAATCGATTCTCCCATTGTTGGGAGAGGAGGTATGGATGTGCTCCATCGATCTCAAGGATGCTTACTACCATGTGAAAATGGACAGGGCATCCAGGAGTCACCTACGCTTCCGGCTGGGAGCCAGTCATTTCCAGTTTTGAGCCCTGCCCTTTGGTCTCACCACAGCCCCCAGGGTGTTCAAGTATATGGTGGTGGTGACGGCTCACTTGAGACGTCAGGGATTCCAAGTGTTTCCGTATCTGGACGGCTGGCTCCTTACTGCCCACACCAGGCATCAACTAGTTCAAACCAGGGACGCTACCATCACTCTATGTCACCAGTTGGGTATAACAATAAATTGGGAAAAATCTGCTTTATTGCCCTTGCAGTGTCACCTTTATAGGAGCAGAATTAGACTCCATTCGAATGCGAGCATTTTTACTGCAGGAGAGGATCAGAGCCTTACAACAACAGATACACATGCTGATGCCCCTGAGGAAAGCGAAGGCAAGATGGGTTCTCCAACTCCTAGGGACCATGGCAGCAACAATCATGTTGGTCCCTCTAGCGAGATTGCACATGAGAATTCTCCAATGGCTCCTCTTTGTTCAGTGGTCTCTCCAAAGATTTCCACTTTCTCACCCCATTTTGCTCACGGACAGATGCAAGCAGGACCTCGGTTGGTGGCTTTGCACCAACAATTTGGATGGGGGAAGGCCCTTCGTTCCACCCATCCCGGTTGCCACGGTGACCACGGACACCTCCCAGATTTGGGGGGGGGGGGCATTATCTTGGCAGGACAGTCCAAGGCACGTGGCAAGAGCACGAGATACATCTGCATATAAACGTCTTAGAGATAAGAGCAGTGCTTTTCGCGTTGCAGGCACTTCAGAGTGTTCTACCTCTAGGGACAATTGCAATACACTCGAACAACATGTCAGTAGTGTGGTATCTAAACAAGCAAGGCAGAACCAGGTCTTACCCTCTCTGCAGAGAGGCCATGCGAGTGTGGCAGTGGGCAGTAACTTCCCAATGTTTTCTGGTATGTAGGCGAGATAGGACTACATAACATCAAGAAGTTATGTACTCACCATAACGTTCGATGTATGTAGTCAATCTCGCCTCACATTGTTACTTACCCTCCCACCTTCCCCCTTCCTGGAGGATTTGGAGGTTAGGGTGTTCATCTGCAGAGTTCCCTTACTTGGCTTATTCTTTTTCCTGGATGTTGTGTATGCATGGGGTACGAATGAGTTTTCGCAGCAAACTAGATCTGGGGATATGGAGCAGTGCACCATGGGATACCTGCTTAGCCCAGCCAATAAGAGACTTCAAGCTAGAAAAGTCGGCCGAGCCGGAGCTGATATTCGGCTCCGAACCCACGGGTAAGAATGTGAGGCAAGATGAACTACATACATTGAACGTTATGGTGAGTACATAACTTCTTGTTTCTACACGAAAGATTTTCTGTCTAATGCCATCAGAAGAATCAGGACATTTATCAAGTAGCTATTCCTATCATTCCATCTTACTTGTGTGAGCTGCTTAATTCAGGCCTGGCATATTATTTCATAAAAGCTCATTTGTTGTCTCCAAACATAGGGATCCTATGACAAGAAAAAAATTCTATAAAGCAGAGGAATGTGGAAACCAAGAAAAGCACAAAATGGAAATATTTATGGAAGACAGTTAAGTGAAGATTAAAGACAGATGAAGCTCAACAATTAATAGCCAAAGTAGAAAGATACAAGATAAAAATAGTGACATATAACTCAATCAACAGGGAACTTTGCAGAAACAGACATTGTTCTTGATGAGGTGTGGAAGTTAGGAGAGAAAAAGTGATAGAAATTTGGAAGGTTTTGCTTAACATTTTTTTTCGGGGGTACCATCATTTTGGAAAATAGCTGTGGTGGCTACACTACCCTAACAGGGTAAAGACTCTTCAGACCCAGCTTCATATAGACCCATTTAAATTTTAAACTACGATTATAAGTGTTTATGGTGTGCAGTAGCTAAGAGAATGGCAAAGGTGTTGAGGAAATCAGTAGATGTGGCTCTTCACTGATGCAGAGGGATAGAGCCCCAACTACAACCCGGATTACTTGAGTTCGATTAGAGACTTAAAGCAACTGATGGAGCAACAGGGAAGGGATGAGCGTGCCCATTCTCATTGGGAGGGCACTCCTTGATACAGTCCCTTAGGTGAGATATGGTGCAAAGAGAGGATTTCCCCTTAGATACAATGAGTGAGCACGGGGAGGAGGGATTTGGGTAGGGCAAACACACACAAAAAAAAAAAAAAAAAGACAGAAGCACAGATGATCAGAGCTCCCAGCAGCCCCCAGCCCCATTGATACTGGAGTAAATCCAAGAGTAAGAGGAGAGCTGATAAAACTGGCATGGACATGGGGCACTGGGGATCAGGCTGATACAAATAAGGTTAGGGGGACCCCCAAAAAAAATGATAGCTATGGATGAGACTGATTTTGCAGAGGGCTACTTCGGTGGCATAGAGGGATAAAGCTCTGGCTCTGCCTAGCCAACCAAGGTTTGATTAGTGGCTCAGGCAAAAGACAGAGCACCAGGGAAGGGATGTGCATGCCCATTCTGTGAGGGAGGGCGCTCATTGATGCACTCTGTAAGAGGAGGTGTGGTCCAAAGAGGGGAGTTGCCTAGGATATAATCATGGAGGGGGGGTAGGGAAAGGGAGTGGGTAGATCATAAGAAAAATGTCCCCTAGATGAAAGCACAGATGAGCCAAGCCCTCAGGATCCATGACTGTTCCCAGCAAAAAAGGAGAAAGTTGGGGGGGGGGGGCTGGAGAGTAGCTGGTAGACCCTGTGTGGACATTGGGTGGGGGGGGGCTGGGCTGGTAAACATGAGGTCCAAGGGTACATAAAAATGTCATTTTATGGAGAGGATGGAAGCTTTTGACAGCATTAATATGATACAGAGGAAAGCAGAATGATTAAAAAAATGATGCTATTGTTAGTGGGGTAGATGCAGAGAAGGCACTCCGCTGGTATTTTAGGAGGTCAATGGAAATATTTGCATTCCCTAATAAAATAATAGGGTTAATTAGGAGGTTGTACGAAGAACTGGAAGCAACAATTAAGGTGGGAGGTTTCCTGTCCAACAAGCTGTGTTTGAATAGAAGAACCAGGCAAGGGTGTCCTTTTTCCTTTTAGTTTTTTTTTTTTGCTTTTTATTGAGAGCCATTTGCAAAGAAAATAAGGGACTCAAATTCCAAGAATATAACTGTCATGGTAATCAAGAAAAGTTAGCTTTATTTGCAGATATGTTGTACTTGATAATTCCAGAAAATAATCTGTGTTGTGTAGCGTTTTGAGACACTTTCATGCCTTTTTGGGATGTAAAATTAATGAAGATAAACCAGATACAATAGCAGTAAATTATTTAACGCACACAAGAACTGATTTACAGGAATATGACAAGATTATAAATTTAGGCATATGGATTAAAAAGCATTATGTTATGGCAGCTGAGGATATGTGGGAATAGACTACACAAAAATAGTTGAAAAAATGAGAACCCGGAAGCTGCTGATTATGGATATAGACAGCGATACAGGCAGTTAAAATGTTTTAGTCCTTTTTAATCAACCAGAGAAGTTGTGAGCTATAATTAAAAGAGTTTAAGAATTTCTTGGGAGGGGAAGTGGGCAAGAGTTAAATAGGCTAATTTGATCCTCCTCCTCAGGACTGTGTGGTTTAGGATTGCCTGATTTGAATGGACACTTAGAGCTATGCAGTTTAGGCACATACACACCGGTGAAAATGGTGATGAAACTTGGAGGGAGGTGAGAATAAGGACAAAAGGATTTTGGATGCAGACCCTTTAGGGAAAAACATGCAGAATATCATTCAGTTTCAGGAAGGATGCTAAGAAATAAGCAAACATGGGAACAAAGATTCTCTCTTCTTGTCAAAAGAGATGACTGCAAGTAAAGATAATAGGCAACAGCGGGCTGAAATTTAGTGGACAAAACTGGCAAAAAAAAAAAAAAGGAATGGGGAGCAAATAACTAGCTAGGGAAAGGCGAGTAGGATAAGGCTAAGCAGAAGTTTGGACAGCAGGTTAGAGACTGCCTTCTCTGCCACAGAAACAGTATAGGCAAAGAGAAAGGGATGGAAATGCCAAATGAAAGACCAGTTCTGATGGATTTGTTAGTAGAGTTTAGACCAGACATTGTTAAAGGGATAGTTAAGGCATGTAAACTACTGCATAATAATTATAAGAGCAGTTTTTTATCAAGACCACCTCGATCTGTACATACACCACTACATTAATGTGGCTTTAATAACAAACAGGGTTAGCAGATTATTTCAGCTTTGACAAGAGAGTCAGTCCTAATGTGGAACTGAGTCATTCAGCACAGTCTGCAGTATCAGCAGTATGTTTCCCTGGCCTTTCCAACCCATTGGCTGACTTCTTCAGCACACAGAATTCTGGCTAATGAATGGGAACTGGATCTAGTGACATTTCACTTGCTACACAAAAGTGTGGGAAATGCTAGATATAAAGCTGTTTGCAGAATCTCATTAAGCTAATACAAACTTTCTGCTCTCTCATGCTTCACATGTCAACCTGGATTATAGCTACCTTACAGGTGCCATTGACTCAGAGTTTTTTGTACACCTTTTCCACCAATATAGATGGTGTACATAATAAAGGCAATTTAATAGCCAAAACTAAGGTGTAGACCAAATAGACAAAAAAAATCCTTAATGGTCCAGATAGCCATGTATCTTATACTAATGAAACTAGTCATGCATCCTTTTTTCCCCCGCCTGTACACAATACATATATAAACCTATAAATAAATAACCAAGAGCAGAATCAACACTTTAATAGAAAAAATAAAAACAATGTGCATAAACGGTAAGCGCTTTCACTGCTTTACACAGCTTCCTCAGACCAGTTTAAAAACACCAAAGCTCTCATTCATAAAAAGTGCACCCAACCAATCACATCATGCATACTAAATTACATGCCACATAAAACAGGCTCTGAGAAAATGTAAAACATATTTATTGATAAAAACAGACAGTCATATAATGAAGTAAACCACATGCTTTGATTGATGCATTCCCATTCAACCCCGGATACCAGTCAACTCACAGGGACACAGTCCTTCTCAATTCAATGCGCTCTGTTCTATTACACAAATCCCCTCCTCCAGTATGCTCATTCAGAGTCAGCTCCCCTGAATGATTGCGAAACTGCTGCACTCTGGAGACAATCAGGTGGGGTGCCTATCTTTGCATCTTCAAGCCTGGCACAGTTCCTGGGTGCTATAGAAAATATCCACAGGCTATTAGATTCCCTTTTTCTTTCCACCTCTAAAAAAGAAGTCTCTGATGTTCCGCCCAGTCAGTGGGACTTGGGAGACTATTACTACCAATTCTGGGCACTGCCATTCAGTCCCACCACAGCCCCAAGGGTGTTCAAGATCATGGCAGTGTTTCCAGCACCTATCTTCTGGGGATGCAAGTCTTCCCATACCTCGACGATTGGTTCCTAACTGCTACCCCAAAGCATCTACTGCCGCAACACCTGGACCAGGTGCTCCAGTTGTTATTTGACTTAGGAATAACTGTAAACCTACCAAATTGTCAACAGACTCCAACACAAAGTGTAGATTTTATAGGATGCCATCTAGATACTACCCAGCAGATTGTCAGTCTTCCCCAAACCAAAGTTCTGTCACTTCACGTCACAGCCTTACAAGTAGTACATCACCCTTCACCGAAGGAAGATTTGTTCTGCATCTTTTAGGCCTCATCGCATCCACAATTCTAATGTTCTCCCTAGCCAGATAATACAAGAGAGAGTGCGGAGGTGGACTTTAGCAGTACAGTCCATCCACCTTTCACATTCAAAGATTCAAATTACTCAGGTCTGCAAACATCATTTGGTGGGTAACTTTCCCAACTGTAACCAGCGTCATCCTTTCCAGATGGAATTGCTGATTGCAATAGTAACCACAGACACCTCCCTTCTAGGGTGGGAGGGCACTTCAAAGGGAGGATTGTCCAAGGTAAATGGTCGGAATTGCAGGTCAATCTTCACAACAGTGTCTTGGAGTTGAGTTTTACTAGTGTTGCAGGCATTTCAGGACCCCCTTCCCAGGGGAATGATTTCCACACAGACAGACAGCACATCAGTGATATGGTATATCAGCAAACAAAGCAAGGGGGTACATGTTCTTATCCTCTATGTTGAGAGGTCATAAGAGTTTGGCAGCAGGCAAAGTCTTCACAGTGCTTTCTGATAGCAGCACACTTCCTGGGGTTGTCCAGTGTACTAGCAGACAAATTGAGCAGAATGGTCCTGATGCCTCACGAGTGGTTCCTCAATTCTACAGTGGCACGTCTAATATTAAGTCAGTCACTGTGGCCAACCTTGCTGAGACCTTTCTGCATCTTATTTTAAACAGAAATGCAGCAAGTATTTTGCCCCGATACCTTCACAGAGAGAGTCACTGAGGGATGCTGTGGTCCACACTTGGTCCCAGGCCTGCTGTATTCCTTCCAAGCACTTGCCCCAAATTAACAAATTCTTAAAGAAAGCAAGACACTGCAATGCCAGGGTGATCCTCATTCCCCTCTTTTGGCACAACAAACATGGTTCCCCTACCTATGGCCTCTACTTGTACGTCCCCCCTTGGATATTGGATCATTATCCAAACCTGCTGATCCATCCATCCAGACTGCCTCCTCCAGATCAGAAATCCATGAAGTTAACCACATGGTTCCTCTAATTTTAAGCATAGCCAGAGATGCCAGGCTTTCCCTTGCAGTAGTTAATATTCTTTCTGCTTCTCAGAAGCCATCCACTAAAAACATTACCAGAGTAGAGTAAACTGGAGATTTTCAAAAAAAACAGTAGATCAAACCAAAATCCGGCACAATGAAGGTTGTCCAATGTAGGCAACATTTATTTATTTATATATATAAGACATATATAAGACATATACATACATTTATATTTATTTATTAAAATTTCTTATTTATTTATCTACTTATTTATATATTTATGTATTGATTTAAAAACAACATATTTTAGAAGCAATAACACACCACACTCGTAGCTTTTTAAGGATGTTTAATAATTGATATAATTTATTTAATCTATGGTAGTACGTGCTGGTCTCACGAAAAAAACACTTTTTAGGGCTTGTATATATGAAGTTGAGATGAAAATGATTAATTTTATTGTTTATTGCAATTCTGCTTTTTAACAACTTTTTCGTTTCATGTTATTACTGTATTAATTTAAAAGTAAAACAATGAAAACGCTACCAAATGTAGCTATAGCTCACTTTGGGCACTGTGTATACAAACTAAGGCAAGACATTGCTTAGTTATTTTAACTGGTAAGAATGCAGAATAGATTATTTAATTGATTAACAACTTAACAATCAAATGGATTTATGAGGGAGTGCAATTTGTATACAAGGCAAACTATATTTATCAAACTTTATTCTGAAGAAGTCTCCTGTGGTGGAGACGAAAGCGCTCAATCTTTATCTTTGTATCCTGTACTATATGGTATACCAAGGATTTGGTGATGTTCGTTGTTGATGGCCTTTATTTGCTGGAAATAAATCTTCGTTTTTACTAACTCGAATGCTACCTTTTTTGCCTACATTGGACAACCTTCATTGTGCCGGATTTTGGTTTGATCCACTGTTTTTTTGTGTTTTGAGAGTTTGGCTGGTTACTAGTTGAATCCCAACCTCCCGGTGACGAGGAGTCCGAGGCAGTGTATTCTTTACTTTGTTGAGGAAGATGGATGGTAGCAGCATGCTAAATGAACTGTTGCGTGTTATTCAGGCGCACTCCCAAGCAGACGTTATCCAAACAGGCAGTAGTGGGGGCATACCCTGTGCACAGAGTAGCCCCAAGGACCCGAGGAGCAAGCGCAACGGTAATGAAGTTACTAGTCAACGGATACGGGACAGGCGAGGCCCGAGAGAAAATGCTGGAAACGGACCTAGTGATATTGAACTTGACTATGTACCTAACAGCGTCGGGAACCACGCCAGGGACAAGCGATGCTGGGATACATACAGGGACATGGATTTTAACATATGGCTTGACAAATCCTTTGGTAAACCAAGAGAAAAAGAATCGACAGGAAGTAAGGAGCAAAATAATGTTTTTTCATTTAAGGACAAATGCAAATTGTTTAAAAAGTTTTTATCTAAATATAAAGCCCTATCTGTGGAGAACTGGTACTTTGACAAATGTATTAAGGATCATATTGTACCCAAAGGACTCAGGGTGAACAAGTTTCCTAATGATGTATATAATGATAATGATTTTTTTAAAGAATTAAGTAGTATTTTCAACGAGTGTGGTTTATCTGTTCTTAAAGCTATGACTAGGCGCAATCTCAAGGTTATGCAAGAGACCAAGATGAGATAGACAAACTTAATAGTGAAATTGTGAACGATTTGTTGTTTTCTGTTGAAGAATACAAACAAGTGTATTATAGAGTACTGCATGATACTGACACTTACACTAACAATAATATTAGCAGGAAACTTAAAAAAATTGAAAGAGATATATCTGAATATAATGCAGGAACAGCATATACTCTGGGAGAAAACCTTAGAGGGCAAAATTTTAGTGGTGGTTACCACAACCCACAGGTACCCAGGGCTAGTAGAGGAGTTTACTGCCCTAATACATTTCAGAATGATAGGAACTGGCAGGATGGACAAGGTAGGAATTATCAACAAAACAGGTACCAACAAAACAAGGTGGGGTACCAAAAAGCAATGCAATTTGATCAGGAATACCCCAGGCTGGTCAGGAATGAAGACCCGGATAGGATGCAGGGTCAGGAGGTGGTCGACGAAGTGAGGAGATCCGAAAGGATCAGGAATAGGCAACAACAACCCTACTCTACCGCAGCGGCAGCTAATACAGATACTAACAATGTGGGTAGATACGAGGGGGAAGAGGATTTTTAAACTGTTTAGACCATGACAAAGCTCACAGTGATACTCAAATTAGTGAGAACACTAGGCAGATTATATACACCTACAACAATTTTAATATTTTTAACTATACTGACTTGTGTCTGGACAACAATTACTTTGATTTATTCACAAAAGGTTTTACATTTGTTCCAGCAAGGAGACCTAGCATAGACAAATTGATTTTAGACATTAAAATGTTTACCAGGAAATTAAACTTTATGCACATTTTTAGTGAGGACACCAATGTGAATGAGACTGTTTTTAAAAGGCACAGTGTGTGGAACCCACCACTGCACCCTGAGATAGCCAACTTTGAAAAATGTGTCATGAGCAAAATTAGAATGGAATATAAAGCCAATGCAGGGAAGATGTGTAATTTGAACAAAAAGGAAGAAAAAATACTTCGTGAGTTAAGCAACAATAAATGTGTCCGAGTGATGAAACCAGACAAGGGAGGGGGTGTTGTGTTTATGGAATCTTGGGAATATATTAGAAAAATGAAAGAGATTCTGGACAAGGATAACAATTATAGTATTGTGACCAAAAATGAAATTAATATTTTTTACCAGAAAATAGATTTAATTTTAGAGGACAACCTCTTTACTGGTTTGATAGATCTGGCACTATACAAATATTTGAAAGTGATCAAACCGGTGATTCCAGGCATCTTTGGAATCCCAAAAACGCACAAATGTATTCAAGATCCACCCTTGAGGCCTATTGTGGCATCACAGGGCTCCAAGACACAGCCTATGGCCATTTATGTGGATGTCATGACCAAGGAAATTTACTCTAGATGGAAGCATATCTTAAAGGATTCCTGGGATTTTTTAGGCAAAATTAATAAAATGGAGTTTAAGGAGGAAATGTTTTTTATAACAATAGATGTAAAAGAACTATTTACAGTGATACCTCAAAAAATTGGATTAGAATGGTTTGAAAACATCTTGGTGGAGATGGATTGGCTTACACCCTGTGAATTTAGGAACGTATTGGGAAATATGGAAATGGTGCTTAAATATAATTTTATATATTTTGAAGGGGACTATTATCATCAGAAAGAAGGAGTGGCTATGGGTTCGGCCTGTGCACCCGTATATGCAAACATTATTATGTTATACTGGGAGAGAGAATTTGTTTTTAAAAGTGGATATAACTCATATATAGCACAATACTACAGGTTCCTGGACGATATTTTTATTTTCTGGGAGGGAACAAGGGACCAAATTGAAGAGTTTATAAATTATATTAATGCTACAACGTTATTTTTAAAGTTTACATATGAGATAGAAACAGAAGTAATACATTTTCTGGACGTTGAGCTTATTAAGACAGGACTAACAAGAGGTACAAATCTAAAATATACAGAAAAGAACATTTTTCAAATTCCTACTTGCATTACCAAAGTGACCACCCCATACAATTAAAAAGGAACATCGTTAAAGGCCAGATGATTAGAATGGCCAGAATGATATCAGATGAGGAGGATTTTTTAAAAGAAATTAAATACCTGGAAAAACTTTTTAGGGAAAGGGGGTACCCTAGCAATCTTATCCATTCGGTCAAGGAATATGTGATAACAGGCAGGAGTACCAGATATCAACCCCTTCTAAGTAATATCGGGCATCAGGAGGTGGTAACAATTATTGGAAGCAACCAAGTGAATTTGTTTGCGACAGAGGGTAGAGAGGTTGAAGTGAAACTGACACCCTATTTAATTACCACATATTACTATGGAACCAACTGGTTAAACAGGGGGATACATGAAACTTGGAATATGTTTAAAAACACAGCCACCAAAACGGATGTTTTTAGGAGTAAGTTGAGGTTTAGTTATAGGAGAAACTGCAACATTAAGAATATTTTGGAAAGAAAAGGAAATACAACATTGGGTACTAATAGGAAACGAGGAACACACAAATGTGGAAGGTGTGGACAATGTTGCTATATACTCAATAAGAAGGAGGTCAAGATCACAAGTATACCTCAAAAATTGGTGGCTAGTTGCTATAGTAGTTGTTACACTAAGGGCCTGGTATACCTTGTCATTTGCGTGGCATGTGAGAGTTTTTACGTTGGTAAAACAGAGAGGTTACTTCGGAATAGAATTTATGAGCATATACGGGATATAAATAGAAAAAATGAGAATAATGCACTTTACAGACATGCTAATAAATGTGAAAAGGCCAATTTTAAGTTCTGGGTTTTAGAGGTGGTGCCATACCCAGACAGGGGGGGGTGATTGGGAAACCAAGATTGAATACAGGGAAATGATATGGCAACTCAGGCTTGATTCAAGTTGTGGCAAAGGCCTGAATGATCACGTTTCCATCACCCCAGCATTGAAGATTTTAGCCACAGACCCCAAAATAACTAAAGGGATATAGCAGGAACAAGGATGGAGTGGATTCTTATATTCCATCTTAAACAATACTGTTATTGTTGGAACAAAATACAAAATTCCCTGTTTTTTAAGGTGATAATAAAACTATGTTAGGATCACTAGTACAACATCATGCTTGTACAAACATTTTATTAATACGTCATAAACATTTCATAAATTTTATTAATTTTATTAATGTTTCACAACCAAAACAGTAATATTGTGTTAACATTTTTATATGGAATATATATTATATACAAGACATATACATACATTTATATTTATTTATTAAAATTTCTTATTTATTTATCTACTTATTTATATATTTATGTATTTTATATGTATTTATATATGATTTATATACTTGGATGTATGTATATTTAAATGGTTTATCTAATTATTAACACCCACGGGGGGGGGGGGGGGTTATAATACTTTTTATAATATTTTTTTATAACACTTTTCAGTGTATTTATAACATTATACACTTTTGTATGCACACATTTTTTAACTATATACATATACATGCATTTTTTAATTATATTCAATGTGGCCGATAGCTAGGTTCTCAATCTAAGTGATTATTTGATCGAAAGGGATCTGCCTTGTGTACACTATGGGTTTGAGGCTGGTCATCCTCAATTACACATTACACACTACTAAAATTTTAACCGTTTACTTTATATCCTCAGTGCTCTAAAAGCAACAAGAAAGATGTAAAGTGAAGTGCTGGAGATTGCCCAACATAACAGTTAGCGTATCAATGCATGTTCAGTGGGCTAAGGAACTTGATTTAAAAACGACATATTTTAGAAGCAATAACACACCACACTCGTAGCTTTTTAAGGATGTTTAATAATTTATATAATTTATTTGATCTATGGTAGTACGTGCTGGTCTCATGAAAAAAAAAACACTTTTTAGGGCTTGTATATATGAAGTTGAGATGAAAATGATTAATTTTATTGTTTATTGCAATTCTGCTTTTTAACAACTTTTTCGTTTCATGTTATCACTGTATTAATTTAAAAGTAAAACAATGAAAACGCTACCAAATGTAGCTTTAGCTCACTTTGGGCACTGTGTATACAAACTAAGGCAAAACATTGCTTAGTTATTTTAACTGGTAAGAATGCAGAATAGATTATTTAATTATTTAATTGATTAATAAGTTAACAATCAAATGGATTTATGAGGGAGTGCAATTTGTATATAAGGCAAACTATATTTATCAAACTTTATTCTGAAGAAGTCTCCTGTGGTGGAGACGAAAGCGCTCAATCTTTATCTTTGTATCCTGTACTATATCGTATACCAAGGATTTGGTGATGTTCGTTGTTGATGGCCTTTATTTGCTGGAAATAAATCTTCGTTTTTACTAACTCAACTGCTACCTTTTTTGCCTACATTGGACAACCTTCATTGTGCCGGATTTTGGTTTGATCTACTGTTTTTTTGTGTTGTGAGAGTTTGGCTGGTTACAAACTGGAGATTTTCTATTTGGGCCTCCTCTACAGACCTGGATCCATTTTCATCCATACTAGAGTTAGTATCTGACCTCTTTGATAAAGGTTCCAGCTGTGCCACCATCAAGGTGGAGTTGTCGACAATTCCAGAAGATGGTGCTTGACGTAAAGACATGGACATTTTCAGTGATCTGGCAACACCTTTCTGAAAGGTACCTTTCTAAGACCTCCCATTAGAGACCCAGCCCCTCCATGGGGCATCACCATTATATTACAAGCTCTGATGCAGTCTCCATTTGAACCCACAACCACAGCACATCTAAAATTTCTTAATTGGAAAACAATCTTCCCAGTGATAGTAACATCAGACAGATGAATCTCAGAGTTACAGGCTCTCATGTAAGCCGTAGCTACTATTTCAGAAAGCCATTTCCCTTAGAATCAACACATCCTTTATTCCTAAGGTGGCATCCGAAGTAAATCAAAATCTATCCATAAACTTGCCTGTGTTTTTCCCCAGATATTCAAACAAAGGAGAATACTTGTTGCTTAAGTTAGATGTCCACAGGCAGCTCAGATTCTACATTTGCAGAGCAAAACGTTTCAAAAGAGGCGATCAGTTGCTCATTCAAAAAGTTCAACTAGGGCAGTTTCCACACAGACAGCGGTTCACAGAGGACTATCCATTGATGCTGTGGGCATTTGGACTATGGTACACACCTTTGTCTCTCACTATAACCTGGTACTCAATCCAGATCACGTTCTTCCTTTGGTTCCACCATACTCAAGAGTTTGGTTCCACCATACTCAGGAATGTCCTTCCATGACACTATCCCAGTTTGACAGCTTGGGATTCTGTCCCATACGTTTGAAATGGACAAAAATAGACAGCATTGGATACAAAAGTTATGTACTTACCAAAATATTATATCCATGTTGTCAGATTCTTTTCCAGTTCAAACTCCCTTCTGCCCCCCTCCTGATGGTCACTTATGGCTTTGAGATGATCAAGTGGACGTTCATTTTCTGTCTGTGCATAGTCATATGAGACTGTGCTCATTATTCCTCATCAGGTTGAGAATACCTTGCTTAGGGTTTCCTTCTACAGGATGGTTCCGATAGAGGAGAGGTGGGCAGTCGATCCAAGCAACTAAGATGGAGTACAGGGAATTGTGGGTAGGGGAGGAGTCAGAGCTTTGGCTCTGAAGAAGCTTCAAAGTTGATGCCAAGGTCTGATCAGAGAACCCTATATGCTTGAACCAGATGAAAAATCAGACAACATGGGTCTGGTAAGTATGTAACGTTCATTTTCACAGTCCAAGTAGGAAACTCCAACTCTGTCATCTCAAGCCTGACTCCACCCACCAGCAATAAGGGTACGACAAGATCAGTCCTTTTCCCTTTTTGTTAATCAACTCTACCTGCAGATCTTCCCCATATACCTTATCCTATACAAAGATGATGGTGATACAGATTCCACCTTTTCCCACGCCTCAGTCCAAAAATCATACCCAGGAAGACCTTAGGTAACTCTGTTTTGACCCATAAAAATTAAGTATATAGTAATGGTATCCAATACCAAATGCAAGCTTCCCAGATTATCCAAGGACTGGCAAATAATGAACAACCTGTCGCTATTTTTTTCGGGGGCTGAAATAGATTTCAGTATCTGTCCCAGAGAGGCAGAAATGCAGTTGGTAAAGTATATTCCTCCCAAAAGTTGAATATCTAGCTCCCAGTTGTAGCGTCAGCCTCCTAGAAAAAAATCTTTCTTTGTAAGTCACTGCAAACAACATTTGCAAATTCATTACTGCAGCTCCAAGAAACACCACTATCATCTAGTCATGACAGAAGCACGCTGGTTCCTAGTCTCTCAGAATTAAGCTTCCATCAAGCTGTTCAAATTAAATCGCAATTCCTTCTCTATTTTATTGCCAGTTTATCTTCCCACAGTACTACCTGCCATCCTAGATCCCCCCCCTACTACCATCCATACAGATACCAAAGCACCAAACTGCACTGCATGGACTACAGCTTCTCCATCCAGGGTCCACAAGTATGGGAATCTGTTCCAGCTTTTCTAATAAAGAACATTTCTTGTATATCATCTAGCTTATGATCTCAGAAACTTCTTACATAATGATACAATCTGCAAATGCCATAGAACAGGACCAACTGCCTGAAATTACAGAGCACCCCCTCTTTACTATCACCTATGTACTACTACACTAACATTGCCTGACAGCTCTAGCCTATATACTACTACACTAACATTGCCTGACAGCTCTAGCCTCTTATGTCAACTCATTCTTTGAATAGTACAGACAGTCATGTGTAAAGCATATACAATCTCCAGCACTTTTTCTCCTCATCATACTAACCTTGTGGTGAGAGGAATTCTGAACTATTCTGTAGGGGGTGTGTGTGTGTGTGTGTGTGTGTGTGTGTGTTGTTCTTATTCCAGGTTTGTTTTATTGTAATGTCTGTCACACTTTTTTATGCTCAGACTTAACCTGAAAACAGACTACATTAGTTGACAAATTGAAATAAATAAAAAATGAACATTTTTCTCCTTAATGGAGGGACAACAAGGCCCATCGGTAACCAGGCATTATCCAACACACTGGTGAAGTGCAACATCCTTTACTTTGAAAAATAGAATAAAATCCTTTAGAGTTAATATAGCTTCTTCTGCCAGGGAAGTAGCTACATCAATAGCTTTGTCAGCACATTTAAAAGGTATTCTAGGGTAAAACTAGGTACTGCATGAATTGTACCGAACTTGATTTACTGTTTTTGGCACTTGTACCCAAGTAATGATTCACTTTTTGGTACTGCAGAAACTCCTGTCCAACACTCCTGTGTGCCCAGTATTGCTAAGGTCAGCATTAATTTCCTATAGCATGCTGGCTTACTACAGGAAATGGGCATGCAGTAGGCACCATGGATAAAGTGCCCCCACCAGCATGGTGATGTGCTTATTTAGGTTACACTACAGCAACTACTAAACACATCTGCAGTATCACCATCTGTATTCATGACCAATCTATGTGACATCACCCAGGACTCTTATGGAAGAGGTGAGAAGACATTGTTTTCTCATTCTACTTACCAGTCATTAGAGCCTCCTGCATCAGTGCCAGCAGTTCAACACCAACATTTGGGTCATAGTCTGGGGCTCCATCCCTCTGAACCTTGAAGCAGACTACTTTTAAAATGACTCTGAAGATAGTACACCAGTGTACACCAACAGACTTTGGGAGCAGTTTGCTATATCTGACCCCCATGCTCCCTTTGAGTTTTTTTTTTTATATAGATATAGTTTCTTCTTTGTATAGCTATAGTTGTTATTTATTAATGCAGGGTTACTTTACAGTGTTTCCAGACGGATGTATAATTTCACCGACTGCCCCATGAAAAGTACTAGCATCTTCTACAGCTGTATTTCTTCTGCCTCCCCCAACTGATAAAGCAAGTGAGGAAATATAACTGCATAAATGTATCCGAATTTTCATGGTGGGCTGCCTCATCACCAGGGCAAGTGAAACTTCCAGACAGCTAGTTCTGGAAGGACTACAGAGACTGTCTGGTGATATATCCCCCCTTCAGGTTAAGATTAAGCATGAGCAGTTCTGGGTGTGATACGTACTGCAGCTGTACTGAACTTTTAATACATGTAGTACAGAACATTTTGTAATGTGACATCAGCCCAAGTCACAAGCCTTCTTTATCAAGTGCTGTGTAGACAGCTACTTGGAGAACACAGATATGATGACCCAAGAGGAATACTGTGTGCGATTGATGGGAACAGATGAAATTTATACACAAAAAAGATTATATTTTGTGGAGGTGAATAACTGCGGTTTCACTGTAGGAAGGATTTCTTCAACCTAAAAAGAAAGCAGTTAAGAGCAACATTTCTGATTCAGCTTTTGTTCATGGCATAACTAGCTTTTTTTATTCTCCTAGGCTATACTTCCAAAACATGACTCACTGGAAATAGTACACCAGTGTATACCAACAGAGACCCAGTTTCCAGATCTACTGCCAGAGAAAGTTTCTTTTAAGTCAGCTATTTATCCAGCGGTTCTGTAGCTTTGACCAAGGAAGGTGGGCAGAAAAGGTGAAGAGAAAGTATGAAGAGAGGCACAGAGGACAGACGGACATTTATTTTCTGAACTTCACGGTTAATTCAAGCTCTCTGGACAGCACATCATGTATGATTATTAATTTCAGAGAGTTTATGGCTCCAACCTAGCCAACTATTTTGACATGATAGCTTACAGGTATGAAATGTACAGATTTCATCATGTGATCCCATACAAGAAACGCACCAGAGTACTGGTAATTCTGGCAGTGAGTACTTACTGTGCACTATCCTTTCATTATCTTCTAGCTAATTAGCCAATGAAACGTTTGCTGTTAAACATGGGAATGACCATCTCAAAGCTTGCAAATATCACCAGTTCCAAGACCTGCTTTGTTTCTTTAAAATTTTATTCCATTCCAGAAACAGTCTTTATGTACATGTTGGAAAATAAGAGGTGTGTCGTACAACCAAATAAAGTGATTTTGCTTGGGTGACCAGAGTTGAAATTTTCAGTATGTTTGCATCAGTTGCTTAGTGTGCGTTATGTTACATTCATCCAGAAGTGGAGTGGGGTGTACAAGTTTTAAAAGTCTAGTTTAGTAGAGTACAATATATTTTTCAGACTGTGTACAACTAGATATCAGAACTTTGGGGATGTGAAAGACTAATGAAGAGTGCTTAAAAAAGCTGGGTGATTAGTTCTGTTATAGACAAATCAGGTAGCAATAAAGACCTCACTTGTAGAGACGTGATCAGTGATGCAAGGCACTGAGTGCAGAACTGTACCATGCTAACAGCATCATAGGTGATAAAGGCAGGAATTATGGGACATTTCCAGGTATAGCTGGAAAGAATTTCAGGAACCACTCAAGGAACTGTGGAGTAATACCACATAGCATCCATGTGCTGCAGGGAATCAGAGCAGTAGCACTCAATCCATGTGCTTCAGGGAATGGTGGGAATAACCCCCCCCCCATTCCATATACTGGGGAGAATCAAGTCTTGGCATTAACCCCCACCACAGACCAAAGCAAGCCTATTAACTGTACAAAGCAAGCGTGATGGACAATATGGTACCCAGTAAACCAGAGTGTGGGTGTGTGTCCATTTGTTGCATAGACGTATAATATAATGGATAGTGTGTCTCCTATACATGTACATACTTGTCATCACCTTCTATCCCCACAGTATAAAAGAGTGAAGACTAAGACATCATTCGTGCAGGGAATCGTACCACATACATCACTGTTGCTGCTACTGCACAAAAAACCATGGAACAGTATTACACACCATCCATGCACTGGAGGATCAGCTAAATGGCAGTTACCATTTACATGCACAGTCTAAGCAGCCCATGAAAACTCGTTTTAGGAAAGGGTTTTTCTTTTGTAAAAAAATATTGTTTCTAAAATCCATGTTAAATAAATATATTTATACATTTTCTGTAGCAACATATCCAGAGTTACGCCCTTTTTACCCTTTTAGTACTGTATTTTCGAAGGCCATTCAGGTCCTTAGCTGTCTGTGACTGTAATCAGACTTTTCAGAGTTCTGTTATAAAAACTGCAGGGCAAAAGAGCTGAAAAGGAAACCCTGCCTCACCCCCCCCCCCCCCCAAAAAAATTTTGCTTCACTGTGCAGTCTGTATTCAAAAGGTTTCTCCCCTTCGCAGACAAAAATGGATCGTTTACTCCTTTTTATTTGCAATTCTGTAATGTAGATAGTTATTTTCAGAGTTCATCGACTTCTTTCTGCATCTCTCATGGCACAAAAACTATGCAAGCTCCATGCCTCTGTTGTGCATGATCCTTGGTGCCTTGTTGCACAGTTGCACCTGCAGGCTAGCCTTCTCTCCAGATTTCATATCTTGTGCAGTAGGCCATTCATTTCTCTTCAGGTGATGTGGGTGTTCTTCAGGCATAATGAAAGGAAGCTAGAGTGTCCTTCAGCCTAGATTAGTGCCAAGTGCACGGCAGCAGAAGAAGATTTTTCCACAAAGAAAGGCGAGAAGTCATTTTTAGGAGGATCAGGTCATTCTGTGAATGAAGTCATTTTTAGGAGGATCAGGTCATTCTGTGAATGCAAGTATTTTTCCAAACACTGCAGTTATGTTCCTTTATCACTACACATCCACTTCACACACTCGTGACTTTGTACTTTGTGTATCCCAGGATTGGTAGCAACCGATGTACAATACAAGGGCTCACAGTATGACGCTGTAGGAACTGATATAGTGTGTGTTTACAGACTGAAAGAGACAGCACCTGCGCAAAAGAAGGAAAGAGCAAGGGTCAGTTTAAACTGAAAACATTACCAACATTCTTTCAAGAGCACAGCTTTGTATAAATATGCCATATTTACAGATCGTGTCCTCTGCACATATTACTTAGTTGCACTAGTTCATAAGCACTAGTGAGTGGTTAAAATCTTGTGCTTCATTAAGTGCCTCAGTCACAATACAAGTTCTACCACCATTTCAGTTGATGACCCAGTTAACTGTCCCTATATTTTGTATGCAGTTAACTGTGCTGTGTGAAAAAGTGTTTGCATTTATTATAGCTCATAGTTAAGAGAGGGCCTTTTTGGATTTTTAAAGATATGCCCATTCCTTGGGGATATTACAATATTTTTTTGTACTCTCTTCCCTCACTTCTTACAGATTTAATAGTTACCCCATAGCAGTTTTGATTTATGCTATGGTCTTTGACATTATTCTTTCTTTAAAAGTCTGATGCAGTCATCCACCACAGTTTCTGTAATATTCATCCCCAAATATCTCTGAACCAGTGTAGGCAGCAATATACCTGTGATGTAACCTTAGGACATCCAGAAAAAAAAAAAAAAAAAAAAAAATCGCTAGTTTGCTCACTAACCTGTTGTGCTGTACAGTGTTGATATGGTCTACTAGATCATGAGCAAAGCTTTAAGTAGGTACTTCTTTTTTAAGACCTGAACAGAAGAAATTATTAAATTTGTCTGGAATCCATGCGTCTTCATACGCACCACTGGCTTCCAGATGGACAGTTTTCTCTATCAGCAGCATAGTTGTGGAGTAATAAAGCCTCAACTAGTAACCAGACAGCCAGAGTTGGATTATCAGCTCAGGAAGAGATGAGCAGAGGAGAAGTCGTCAGTGGCTTATTCCCAGTCATCCATTGTGGGGGGAGGGTGTTGCAGGGTGTACCCGTCATATGCTGGCTTGGACAATGGTGAAGAGCCTTAGACCAGAGGAAGTGGCCTTGACGTCAGTAATCATGACCTTCACTGGATACACACAGGGAAAGTACAGCAGGCCTACATAGTGATGCAGTTGTTCACATCAGGCTCAAAAGAAACACCCTGGCTACTTGTGTTAATAACGACTTTGTGGGAAGAACACTGACAGGCTAAGAAAAGTGGCAATTAATGGGGTTGAGGCAGGTTGAGGACTGATAGTGATAACTGTCTGTCCTTGGCAGATCAAATGTTTCATGGATGGACGCAGCACAAGTGGCCTTCATGCCTGTTTGGATGACTGCTTGCTGTAGTTGGCAGTCACGTGAAACAGTGTCCAGGATATCACTGCTGTAATCATTCAAAGGGGTGATGGTCAGCAGGTAGGGAAGAAAAAGATTTTCTCCATTAACAAAATTTCCTTAACTGCTCCCTGTACAGCCAGGGTCAAATCAGCAGGTTGATCATTGTTCCATGTCCTATGAAAGGAAAACTTCTGCCTTTTTCTAGTCATCAGAAACTTCACACTTATACGGTGATTTGTTTTAAGAAAAAGCTATTGGTCTGACTCCCCCCATAAGTTGAAGCGCTTTAATACAAATTCTATAAAACACTCAATGTGAAGTTGTTCAGTCTCGCTGTTCATTCTTCACTGATGGGTTCGGAGCTGATCCTCAGCTCTGACACGGCCGTTTAGCAAAGCTCAAAGTTTACCAGTAGCTCGAGACCCAGCCCCTTATCCCATGATGCACTTCTGGAATTAACCCAGATCTAGTTTGCCGCGGCACTGATCTCTTGGTTTCCAGCTCTGCTTGAGACTTTATTCAACAAATTAGCAAGTTTTTCTAAAAATTTTCGTATATAATCATATTTAGACTTTTGCTTAGTATTTCCCTTATTACTCTCTCTTTTATTTTTCGTGGCCGTTCTTTGCTAGTGTTGGCTTTGGCCTTTAGTAGTGTAGTTAGTGTTAGCGTAGTTCTGTAGTTAGGTATTAACAGCTAAATTTACAGTTAGTTTCCTGTTTTTTCTCTCTCTCTATATTATATATATATATATATATATATTATATATATATATATATATATATATATATATATATATATATATATATATACACATATACATATATATATATATATATATATATATATATATATATACACACATATATATATACATATACATATATATATATATATATATATATATATATATATATATATATATATATATATATATATATATATATATATATATATATATATATAACACACCAAACATGTCCAGCACTCAAATAAGAAAAACAATAAATCGGCCGTTTTGGAAGTAAAGGCTTTATTAAGCCAAAAAACAGTCTGCCCCACAGACCGGTTTCGCTCTAACTGAGCGTCATCAGTGTGATACGGCAGCATAAGCACATCACGCATATATGCGTGCTTTCAAATTCACACTTCTCTCTCTTTTAAAGAGATATTTCACTAATACAGTTTAAGATGAAAAATTGCAGTTTAGAATAAAAAAATCATATGTTGTTCTGTGATATTCATTATATAAATGATGTCCAAAACATACAAATTTTTTAGATACACTATATGTAACAATATAGATCTCCCAAAATAATGTATAAAAATAATATATAGAAAAGGTATATATATAAACACACATACACATCTTGTCATTATATTATATTAATCCTAAAATTAGGACACCAAAACATTACCACATACATCACCATATATGTGTGTGTGTGCTCATGTGCATGTGTGTATGCATATATATACACGTGTGTCTTCATAATTGAACCCTGATAATATTATATTATATATTAAATGCATATAATATGCACAGATATCATATCAATATTACAAAAACACACATACATATATAAAGAAAAATGTATACATAAACAATAACAGCTGCAAACACACACCCGCACTTGTACACAGGTGGGCAAATGTATATACATATACATAAAAATATATATACACATACATAAAAATATATATACACACACACACATGCATTTTAACATACCCCCACACAAACATACAAATGTACAAAAATACAAAAAGATGTGTATGTACATGTCAACACGCAAAATGCAAAAATACAAAAATACAAAAGTAGAGATGCAAAAAACAAACAATAATCTAAATTACCTAACTAGAGATGGAACATTTACCAGTGGTCATTCAAACCTGGCTTAAATAAAGCCCCTAAGTTTACTATCCATCTACGTTCTTTATTAGTTAGTATTTTATGTTTGAGTACATCCCCTTTAATCATATCATTTACTTTATCTATACCAACAAAAACAAAATGAGCTGTAGGATGATTTAGAATGTGCTTATACAATGCACTTCTCATCCTCTTACATTTTATATCACTAAGATGGGTGGCAATCCTTTGTTTTAGATGGCACGAAGTTTGTCCAATGTAAAAAGAACCACATCTACACAAAGCCATATATACCACCCATGATGTACTACATGTGATAAAGCATCTAATGTCGTAAACCTTACTAGTGTTGGCTGAAGTAAAAGTTACAGTCTTTGACATTAAATTGCAATATTTGCAGTGTCCACAAAAAGTGCTACCCTTCCTAGAAGAATCTAATAAGTTGGTGGCTTTACTCTTTTTATAGTGAGATAAATATTCACCTAAATTTTTACCTCTCCTAAATCCAAAATGGCACTGATTGCCCAAAATTGTATGTAATAATGGGTCATTGTGTAGAATAAACCAATATTTATCAATAACCTGTTTAATTAAATAGGTATTAGTAGCATAAGTAGTGATAAACCGAATGTTTTCACCCTTCAATATCTGCTTTGGTACATCTACACTATCCTTCAAAAGCAAATCCCTTCCCAGGTTTCTGTTAACATCAAAAGCCTCCTTAATATTTCCAGTTTTGTAACCCCTATTTTTAAATCTAAGAGATAAATCTTTTGCCATTGTGTTATAATCAATTACATCAGAACAAATAGTCTTTATTCTCCTGAATTGTGCCTTGGGTATGTTCCTAATAGTATGGGGAGGGTGGCAGCTAGTAGCATATAATAAAGAATTTTTTGAGAAGGGTTTCCTATATAGGGAAGTAATAATAGTACCATCAATTGTCTTAGTGATACTTACATCCAAAAAGTCTATTGTAAATAACTCTAGCTTCCCAACAAACTTAATACCAAAATTATTGGAATTTAAATATTCTTTAAATTTCAACCAACCCTCTGTGCTGCCACACCATACAACCCAACAATCATCTAGGAACCGTCTCCACATGACAAGCTGTTCAGAGAAAGGAAACTGAGTGTTGTAAATGAATAATTCCTCCAGGTAGCCCATAAATAGGTCCGCATATATAGGGGCAAAAGTAGCCCCCATAGCTGTCCCCCTTACCTGTAGATACCATTCGTTATTGAATTTGAAAGCATTGTGCTCAAGGACTAGTTTAAGTAAAGAAACCAAGAAATTCTTTTCATCCATGGTATATAGTCCTGATCTCTGTATCCAAAATTCTACCGCCTCAATACCACCTGAGTGCGGAATACTGGTATACAGAGATTGGACATCTAAAGTCCCTAGTTTACTATCAAAGGATAATTGTAAATCTTCCATCAAGTTCAGGAACTGCTTGGTATCTCTTATCCTAGCCCTCACCTGCACTAAAAGAGGTTTTAGTTTGCTTTCCAGGTACTCAGATAATGGTTCTGTCAAGGAACCTCGACCTGAAACTATGGGCCTACCTGGAGGATCACACAGTTTTTTATGTATTTTAGGCAGAATGTAATAGTACTGGAATGTAGGACACTCAACCTGTAATTGTTTAACCAACTCTGAGCTAATCCAATTCTCACATACTGCCTGTTGTAAAAATGTATCAACAATACTTTTAAATTCTGATGTAGGATCAGCACACAAATGGCTATAGAAATAAGAATCACTCAACTGTATTGTGGCTTCAGCATCATATTTATTCTTATCCCATATCACCACTGCACCTCCCTTGTCCGCTTTAGTGATTACTATCTGTGAATTTTGCTTTAATCTATCCAGAGCCAGCTTTTCTTCTCTGGATATATTATAATTAACATTTCTGAAAATTTCAGTTTGCCTAGTTTGTAAATCCTTTAGCACCATTTGTTCAAAAACTTTAACATTGCTGTTGTATATTGGTGCAAAATCAGATTTTTTAAAAGTAAAATCACTTTTAGATACAGATGTCATTTTAGCTGTTTGGTTAGCAAAATAACATTTCAGATTAAGCAACCTACTAAAATTCTTAACATCACAGACAATGTCATATTGTGATAAATAAAAAGAAGGCACAAAGTTTAATCCTTTATGTAGCAATTTTAATTCAGAATAACTGAACTGGTAGTTAGTTAAATTAACCACAATATTATTGCTATCATAAATATCATTGTTATCAGAGGATAGAGCAGAAACCGGTACTGTGGGGCTAACCCCCTCCATTAGACCTAAATGTCCATATGAGTTCTTATGTTTCCGGCCCCCCCTCCTAAAGGGGTTTTGGATTTCTTAGAAAAAGGTAATTCTGGCGAACCCATTGTTGTAGGCTCTGATTCTACCTCAGTATCAGTATTTGAATAGCATGAAGACCCATCCGAGGTGCTTGCAGTAGTGTGTTTTAAAATCGACCGCACCCTTTTGCGTTTAGGCCTAGTTTGTTTCTCAGTCCCAAAATGCACTTCCTTTCTTTCCCTTTTCCAGTTGAACACCTTATCATTCTTGAAGTCATTTATGTCTCTATGAAACTTTTTCATTTTGCGTGCACTTAATTCAGCCTCATGTTTGTCAATGTCCTCCATGAATTTCTTATGTAAGTTGTTATATTCTGGCATAGATTCAAACCGCAAGACATTCTCCTGACATTCATTAAGTTCAGCAAACAAAATGGAAAGTTGCTTCTCATAGTATTCAATAAGCAATGCCATAAACATGTTTGAGGCCGTCAACTGTGTGTCACGCCACTTTTTAACAAACTGAGAATCATCCTTACCCAAACCAGGCTCCAGACGCACTCGCAAACCTCTCGGTACAATCTCAGCTTTCAAATAAGCTTTTAACAGCTTATTATGCCACACCATAGAGCGTACCTTCTTTGTCAAATCACATAGCCTTCTAAACTGCATCATAATTCCTGTATCAGACTCCATGCCAGAATTAGAACGAGTGTTACTCTCACCCGCTTCTGGTAAAGTAAACATCGAAACATCATCTTTATCTTCTGTAAGATGTTGCAAAAAAGTTTTGAAATCACGCCCTGCTGCCATCCTAGTTGCAACTGTACACCTCCAAAACCATAAGCCGAATACCCCAACGCCAGATTACACGTATAGGTTTGTGGTCGAAGAAACAGCACAGGACAACAAAATATTCAAAAGTTCCAAACCATCCGTGCTCGTAAACTTCACAGTGCCCGAGACAAAATACAACACACCAAACATGTCCAGCACTCAAATAAGAAAAACAATAAATCGGCCGTTTTGGAAGTAAAGGCTTTATTAAGCCAAAAAAACAGTCTGCCCCACAGACCGGTTTCGCTCTAACTGAGCGTCATCAGTGTGATACGGCAGCATGAGCACATCACGCATATATGCGTGCTTTCAAATTCACACTTCTCTCTCTTTTAAAGCGATATTTCGCTAATACAGTTTAAGATGAAAAATTGCAGTTTAGAATAAAAAAACATATGTTGTTCTGTAATATTCATTATATAAATGATGTCCAAAACATACAAATCTTCTAGATACACTATATGTAACAATATAGATCTCCCAAAATAATGTATAAAAATAATATATAGAAAAGGTATATATGTAAACACACATACACATCTTGTCATTGTATTATATTAATCCTAAAATTAGGACACCAAAACATTACCACATACATCACCATACATGTGTGTGTGTGCTCATGTGCATGTGTGTATGCATATGTATACACGTGTGTCTTCATAATTGAACCCTGATAATATTATATTATATATTAAATGCATATAATATGCACAGATATCATATCAATGAATGTTACAGAACAACATATGATTTTTTTATTCTAAACTGCAATTTTTCTATATATATATACATATATATATATATATATATATATATACACACATATATATATATATATATATATATATATATACACACACATATATATATATATATATATATATATATATACATATATATATATATATATATATATATATATATATATATATATATATATATATTTAGTGTGGCCTCTTGGGCATTGTTTGATATTGTGCGTGCTTTTATAAAATAGTTGCTTAGTTGTTTATAGTTGTGTACAGTTTTGATAGAATTTGCTGTTGATAAAATTATGTTGGAAGATAAAGATAGACATCCAAAGTCTGGTTTCAAAAAATGTCCAGACTGCGGACAGAAGATGTCGGTCACAGACAGACATGTTCAATGGTTCTATTGTCGGTGCACCTTCAGGAGTCCTGCAGTATATCTGCCACTACTTTTCCACTAGGGTGCTTGCTGAGAGGAAGAGAAAGCTCATGGATCAAGGTCTTCTTAAGCACGCTTTTGTGGAAGCTTTGACTGACCAGGATGGAACCAGCGAGTCAAAGTTCTCTAAATCCTCCTCAGACTCCAAGTGAAAAATGTCTAAAAGTGGAACTTGCTGTGACTTTTGCTCCACAGCCTTCGGAGCAGACAGTCTTTTCCTTTCGAATCCGAGACAATGCCTTGGAACTTGTCTCCGAAACTCCTTCTCCATTACTCCAGTCGGCAACATCGGTGCATTCCTCCGGGTCCTGTGTTAGCCTTTCGGATTTGGACATGGACCGACTGGTACAGAAGCTCTTAAAGACACCAGGCCTAGCTAAATTGCTGTCGGTTCCAACCCAGTCTTCGGAACCGAAGACCACTACCCCGGAATTAACTGCTCCTCCTCAGAGCCGTACCGGTTTTTCGGAGCCAGAGGAGGCCGACCTGATCGTTGTAGAACCCTCGGAGCAGACACCTGTTCCAGTGTCATCGACTCCATGTACTTGGACGTCCTTGGCACCAACTGGGGACTCTAGGAGCAGACACTCTCCAGTCAGGTCCGGGGAGGATAGTCGCAGTGACCTGTCGGTGCAGACTCTTCCTCTCAGGGCCTTGGCACGGGTGAGCTCAGCTACTACCTTGGGCTCAGCATCGGTGCGGGAGGGAATCACGGTTCCTTCGGGTCCGTTGAATCCTTGTCATCGGAGCCGTGATGCCTTTGAAGCTATGAGGCGAGTATTGTCTCGATGACTTTGAAGCTATGAGGCGAGTATTGTCAAGACTTCCTCATCGCCAGATCTGGCCTTTTTTTCCCCTAAAGTGCCTGTGTCTGCTTCCATCAGCCACCCCAAACGTAGAGACCCAGAGCCTCAGGTAGCCCCACTGGTTGCCCCCTGCTCTTCTGAGACTTCCCCAGAAGCTCCCACTGAGGAAGTCCCCAGAAAGAGAGTGTGCAAGAGGAGGCACGTGGACTCCCCACAGGAGTCATTGACATCTGACACTGACTTGGATGAGTCAGAAGGGTCCCCTCGATCCCCCTCTGAGAACATCTCCTTTGTGGAGATCCTTGACATCCTTAGGCAGAACGGTGATTGGCAGTCCAAAACCCCTACTGAGGACGAGTCGGTTCTTCTGAAGGCTTTTGGGTCTCAACCTTCCACCTCCTGGGTGTCTCCACCCTGCGATGAGCTTATGCAATTGATCTCTCGTAGGGCATGGGAGTCACTGGAGTCCATGGAGCCTGTCCCTCGGAGGCCTAATAAGTTTCTCTGCCCCAGCAGATAAAACCTTCTTGTCTAAGGGAGTCCCTGTTGATGCCATGGTGGTGGCGGCAGCCACCAAGGAGGAATTGTCAGACTTCTGCGTCTATCCATCCTCCTAACAGAGATTCTAGGATCATGGATAGATATGGGAAACGCATGTTCAGTTCTGCGACTTTCCACTCTTCATTGAACTATCTGACCCATTTCACCAGACTGCAAAGAGATCTTCATAAGGAGTTGGAAGATGCTCTTCAGGGTGCTGTAGCTGCAGGCATCTCTGACAAAGGTTCTGCCCAGCTTGCTACCCTCAATTCCATTGTGAACTCATCCATGTGTCTCATATCATATGCAGCAGATGGTTCGAGTAGAGCTGCAGGTTCAGGGATTTCTCTTCTTAGGTATGCCTGGATGTGCCTCTGTTCCTTCGCGGAGCCCTTCAAGTCTTCATTCATAAATACCCTGTTTGATGGCTCATCCTTGTGTGGGCCTGAGGTAAAGGAAACATTGACCAGGTGTGAAAGACTGTCTGCCGGTGTCCATTTTTCTACCCCTAAAATCGGCCTTACCCCAGAGGCCAAAAGGGAGGAAAGATGTGGTTCCGAAAATCCCAAGGAGCCTTCAGGACACACATGGAGAACCCCCCTCCAGGGGCAGAGGAGGAGGTAATAATGGAAGACGCCGCCCTTGTGGCAGAGGGGGTCCGCAACACCAGGGTGACAGAGATAGTTTCTCTGGTCAGCCCTACCAGCGCTCCTGAGAGGAGGCCCGACTGTCCTGCTCTGGAGGCAGTCGGGGGTCGCTTATCTTTGTATCTGGAAGCCTGGCTAGACAAACGACAGCTGGGTACAAAGCATCATTTCCAGAGGGTATTTCATACCGTTCTCCTCTCCTCCCCTTTCCGTCAGGAGAATCACGGACGTTCCACCCAGTTACAGGGAACAGGCAACTACAGAGGTCAACAAGTTGCTAGAAGAAAAAAAAAAAAAGTCATCCAGCCAGTCCCAGCTGACCAAACAGGATTCGGAACTTACTCAAGATTCTTTTTGGTTCCAAAGAAAACGGGGGACTGGAGACCCATTTTGGACCTCAGCAGACTCAACCAATTTATGAAGAAAGAGAAGTTCCGAATGGCCACGCTTCAGTCCATGCTTCCCTTTTTAGGGAAAGACAATTGGATGTGCTCGATCGATCTCAAGGATGCGTACTACCACATAAAAATGGCCAGACCATCCAGAGATTACCTGCTTTTCCGGCTGGGAGACAATCACCATCAGTTTCGAGCCCTGCCCTTTGGTCTCACTACAGCCCCCAGAGTGTTTACCAAATGTATGGCAGTGGTCTCGGCTCACCTGAGGCGTTTAGGATTCCAGGTTTTTCCGTACCTAGACGATTGGCTCCTTACCGCCACCACCAGGCATCAACTGATGGCAACAGAATCCACTCTGACACTCTGCAACCACTTAGGCATCACGGTCAACTTCGAAATGTCTGCCTTGTCGCCATCATCTTTATAGGAGCAGAGTTAGATTCTTCAACCACCACTGTACGTCTTACAGTCGAAAGGGTCTCACTCCTTCGACAGCACATCTCTTTGTTGGTGTCAAAGAACAGAGCTCCAGCCGCAAAGGTCTTGAAAGTACTAGATTTGATGGTGGCAGCAATCTTAGCCATTTCAGTAGCAAGGATGCATATGCGGATTCTTCAATGGCTTCTGTTCAGCCAATGGTCTTACCAGGAATTGCCAATGAACCATACAATTCTGATTACAAATTCTTGTCAGAGGGATCTTCAGTGGTGGTTGAAGTCTCTTCATGTCACAATAGGACACCCCTTTGTACTGCCACACCCAGTAGCCACTGTGACCACGGACGCTTCCCTGATAGTGGGGGGGCATTTTCAGGGAAAGACTGCCCGAGGCACATGGACGGATCAAGAGTCACATCTGCATATCAGTGTTCTGGAGATTAGAGCAGTACTTCTGGCATTGCAGTACTTTCAGGACTCTCTTCCTCTAGGGACAATTGCAATGCAGACAGACAACATGTCACTGGTCTGGTACTTGAACAAACAGGACAGGACCAAATCTTACCCCCTTTGCCGAGAAGCCCGCAGAGTATGGCAGTGGGCTGTGTCATCCCAGCACTTTCTATTAGCAATGCACATCCCGAGATCCAACGTGATAGCGGACAAGCTGAGCAGGGCAATTTTGTTGCCCCATGAGTGGTCCCTCAAACAAAAGATTGCAGACAGGATTTTCCACAAATGGGGCCAGCCTTGCAGCGATCTTTTTGCCAGTCACATCAACACCAAATGCAGAAGCTACTTTGCCTTGATACCTCCTCCGGGGGATCCCCCGAGGGATGCACTCGTCCACAATTGGCCCCCGGGTCTTCTCTATGCATTTCCCCCAATTCCATTGGATACCCAGATTTTTACAGAAAGCAAAGTCACTGGGACAGACTGTCATTCTTACTGCCCCTCACAGGTCTCGGCAGATTTGGTTCCCATTTCTTTACCATTACCTTTTGGAGGATCCATGGATCTTGGACCCAGTTCCAGACCTTCTGACACACCTGTCAGGGGACCTCCACCCTTCCTTGCAGTCATTGAAGCTAACTGCTTGGCTGCTCCAGTTCCCCTCTTAGCCAGGCTTCATAATCTTTCTTATGATACAAGTCAATTATTGGCTTCCCATAAACCTTAAACCAGAAAATTGTACTGTAGTAAGTGGAAGAGATTTTCTAGTTGGGCTTCAAACCAGAACATTGATCCTTACCAAGCTGCATTGTCATCTATTCTTGAATTCTTGACTAAGATTTTTAACGAAGGAGCAGCAGCTGCTACTGTCCGGGTACAGTTAGCTGCTATATCCAATTTTCATCTAGGTATTGACGGACTAAATATTATGTCTCACTATATTTTTCATGCTGACAGAGTATCCCTTAGGATAAACCCTTCCTTTTTGCCTAAAGTATGTTCTGAGTTTATCATCAATCAGGTCGAGTTGCCCATTTTTTTCCCCAACCATACCAACAAATTAGAATACGTGCTGCACAAACTTGTTGCTCACAGACAACTTAGATATTATCTAGATAGAACAAAAGACATTAGAAAATCAGACCAGCTTTTTGTATCCTTCTTGGAAGCCAGAAAAGGTAGACCAGTGGCTAAAACAACCCTGTCTAAGTGGCTGTCGGATTGTATCACTTGCACTTATTCATCTGCTAATATGCCTTTATTTCATAAGGTGAAGGCTCATTCAACCAGAGCAGTCTCTACCTCTTCAGCTTTTCAAGCCAAGTTACCCCTTGACAACATCTGTGCTGCAGCCACATGGCCTAAGCCTCACACTTTTATCACTCATTACAAAGTGGATTAGGCCTCCAGGGACAGGGCTTCTTTTGGTTCTACAGTCCTGAAAAGTGTACTCCCGTGAGCCACCCTGGATCTAGGTTGCTAGGGATGCTACCCATCAGTGAAGAACGAACGGTGAGATTGAACAACTTCACATAAAGTTATGTACTCACCATAACGTTCCATGCGAGTTATTCCATCTCGCCTTCATTCTCTCGTCCCTTCCTCCAACCCCCTCCTAGCTAACAGTTGACCTGGAGACTGGCTTCATCCTGGTTTCTCTATGCTTCTTCCTCTCTAGGGAGAGTAGTTCTTTTACTAGGATATGGGTATAAGCAGCAAACAAGATCTGAAGTAATTCCAGCAGTGCATCATGGGATTAGGGGCTGGGTCTCGAGATACTGGTAAACTGAGCTTTGCTAAACGGCCGTGTCGGAGCCAAGGATCGGCGCCAAACCTAGCAGTGAAGAATGAAGGTGAGATGGAACAACTCACATGGAACATTATGGTGAGTACAACTCTTTTTTGTGTAGTTTCTTCTTTGTTTTCCTGGTGTTTTTTCCCCAACAGTTCCTTTTTTTCAGTTCTTTCAAGACTTTTTTCCGTGAACAGGCATTATCCTTAGCAGTACCAATCACAAAATGAATGTGGGAGCTCATCATTAATATTGGGCAAAATTATAGTTTAATAGCTCTACTTTTTCACTGTCGTTTTCCACCCACTTGTCAGCCTTTTTATTTAGTTTTACTGTCTGCATCGGTTTAAGCTTGTGCTGCAAGACTTGGAACCTGCAGCAGTATTAGATTCCCACAGCTTCCATTTGGCTACATTGCATCTCTGAGCAGGTGATATATGGGGCTTGATTATTTTTCTTTTCTTTGCTGTTGCAAGAGAAATATTTTGTTTCACTTCCTGACACTGGTCCTGTTCAGTTTTTTGCCTTTTGCTTTTATTTGCATTGTTGTTCTCAATTCGACAAATGGTAAGAAATAAGAACATTAGTTTATTTTTGATTTGTGTAATTTGTTTCACACAAAGACTTGCTGCTACTATAATGACCATTTTAGCATTTCATCATTGTTTTTACTACACTGAGCTTGTTTGCTAGAGGTTTTTGGAATCACTACCCTATTTTGAAAAAAGTGGCATCCTGAACTTGAGAGTTGAGATCTTGAATGGGTAGTTTGTGTAATAACGTTGGTCATGAAGGATAGCCTGATCTTATGTTCCCAAATGGCAGCCCCCCAAAAAATGGGATCTTGTCTCTTAAGGGCCAATAAAGTTGCCATAGACTTTACTACTATCTGTTTGAAGTTTCCCCCTTTGTAATGCATTGAGGATGGTTCTGCTGTCTGGTGTTATTGTAGTGAAGGTTCTCCAGCTAGCATTAAATATATAAAAAAATCCTTATTCCCATCATGCTAAGGATAAAATACATACATTATTTTTCACCGCAAGGAGAAGTGCATATACAAGCTATAACTGTCCTATTTTGTTTCATACGTGACTTTGCACCCCGTTGTCCTCACTGCTTACTTACAGATTATGTTACTTAGACCCAATTGCCTACTACATTTCTGTTTTTGATGCCCCCTGAACACACTGTCCCAACATTAAAGCAATTTGTTCAGGTAATTTTTCATTAGACTTTGGATATTGGTGCTTCATATTTGTAATCTTCTTTCCTGTTTATTATCATTATGAACTTGTCAGCACATTTGTCGGGGTAAAAAGTACCTCTTCAGAGGAAGCCCATGGAGAATCACCAGATTACAGTAAATATATTAATCTTTGCAGAAAAATCACTCCGACATCAGAAATCAGAATGTAGAGATAAAGAATTAAACTGAGTGAAACAGGGTATTATAGGGAAAATGCCCTAACATAAGTGATGCAATATGTAACGTTCTTTGCTTCAGGAAAAAGCAGAAGTGTTACTTTGGTTCAGGATACCACAGGCAGGAAAACATGGGGAAAGGCTAAGAATGAGAGAGAAACATACTTTGAAAATATTTAGGACTGGGCAGTGTTGGACAGAGAAGAAAAATTAAGGATTCTGAAGAGAAACTGAATTAGAGACATTTTGGCAGAGGAGTAGGCAAAGGGAGATAATGGCTATATGCAAATTATGAAGGCTTGGGCTAGGATTTCAAAGAGACAGAATAATTTCATGTATTAGGTGGTGTGGAGTTGCACAGTACATTTGAACTGGATAGTAGAAGTATTGCAGAAGTAATAAATGAAAATGCTTAGTGTAGTATATCAAATTAAATTCTATGGGGCTTACTACATTTCCAATATAGTTTGGTAGAGGAGTCCGTATTTCTGCAGCATGGATGGAGAACAGGTTTCCAAGATGTTTAAGACTTTTGTATTGTTAATAGGTTTTGCATTCAGATTAGATAGCTTTCATCCTTCTAAGTTGGGAACTGCTGATTGAGAGCTCAGTGTCTGTTATTCTTATAAAGTGTATTAGCTCTGGTTTAAGCACTTGGGCTTCAGGCTAGTTATTTTACATTAAGAAGGTTCGTGGTCTGCACTCTTGTGGGAGGAGAGGCTGGACTCTGCCCTTCTGAGCTGGAAATTTCTGGTTAAAGGTTTATAGTGCCTGAATATTTGAACTGTATCTTACTGAAATTGGTACACCTCGTTTGCTGTAGCATAGACTAGATCCAGGCCTGCTGAATCTAGCTTTGTTTGTATGCTTGTTATTTCCCTGGAACGCTAATTCCACCTAAAACACGGCTTCTCAGCGCTTCTGTGGATCCCTAGTGATATCTGCATTGCTTACTGTACTTATTTCCTTGCTTCGCTTGAAAGAAAGTTACTGTTTGTCATTTTTGCATTTAAGTTACCTGTAACACATTGCACTTGTTACCTGGCACTTGCTCACTAAAGCAATTATAAGTCAGCACTAAAAATTAAAAGCACTACACCCTCGCTCCCCATTGGCCCTTGTTTTCAATTATAAAGGAATTCCCAATATTATTCTAGCATGCCCAAAGGTCAGTTGTCAATCTCCTCTCCAGTCCAGCTGGTGAATATGGGAATCCTGAGGCAATGTTACAACTGCCTCGTGTACACAGACAACCCTCTCCTCCTCCCAGCAAATTCCAACACATGTGAGAGATGCAACCGTATAGCCAAACTGGAGGCTAAGCTCTCTCAACTCAGTACTGGCATAACCAGTCAGGAGGAGAAGGAAACCACACTCACTACAATTCTAGTCTCACATAGACCTACCACGACAGCAAACCAAACACAATCACGCAAACCAAACACATAATCACACAAAAACATACTCGGAGGCTCTAAATAAAGATCTGCCTAAGCAGCAGAGACCTCTAAAGCAGACACCCAAGCAACCGCTACCCCAAAACTAAACACGTGCAACACATCTCACAAAGCCAGTGTGCCGAACAGTCACAGCCCTTAAGGCTAAACAACACACCTGATACACTTGTAATAGGTGACTCTTATCGTCAGGCACACTGACGTCCCGCTCACCAGGCTGAACAAGGAGAAGGTCACGGTGAGCAGCCTGTCTGGCGCTAGGATCCGCCACATAACACAAGCACTCAGGTCACTCCAAGACAAGTACAAATATGACTCAGTCATTGTCCATGCTGGTGTGAATGACCTGAGACGTACCTCCCTGGACTACATGTAAAGAGACATAGAGGAGCTCTCTGAGCATGTAGCCCAGGCTGGTATGACCCTGACCTTGAGTAGCATCTTACCCTCACCAAGAATGATGCCACAATATGAAGACAAGATGATCAATTTCAAAAATTGGCTTAAGTATTGGTGTCATTCAAAGGGGATCCAATGCCTGTCAGCTTGGGATGATATGCACGACAAGCCACGATGCTTCGCTAGGGACGGCTTGCACCTGTCACCCCTGGGCTTTCGGATATTGGCAAAGGCTCTTGCTACCCCCATAGTGCCTTTTTTAGGCAAGGCTCAAAAGACAAACCCACCTCCATAGGTATCACAAGGGATAAGAAACTAAGAGTAATGCTACTCGAAGTCTAAACCTCAAGATGTACGCACTCGAAACTCTCCTTAGCATGGAGAACATCGATATCTGTGCAGTAACAGAAACCTGGTTCAGGACTCCCGAGAGCACCCCAGCACTACCAGGTTATACCTCATACCATGATTTTCGGCCCCAAAACTTGGACCGAACCACAAAAGGAGGGGGAGTATCGATATTCAAAGATACCCACACCTCCAGGTTGGTGGCAAAGCATCAGAGACTATCCATGTGCAACTAACAGTGGGTAAAACTGCCTTCCAGTTTATAGCCTGCTACAGACCACCCTCCCAAACCCAGGAACCCCACTCGGCCTTCCTGAGAACACTGGAAAATATGAAGGTCTCTCCAAACACCATTATATTGGGCGACTTCAACTACCCAAACATAGATTGGGAGCATTACTCTAGCTCCAACACCCTTGCCCAAAGGTTCCTAGAATTCATAAACTCAAATGCTATGGAACAACTTGTTACCACTCCCACAAGAGGGGAAAACATACTGGACCTGATCATCACCAACATGGGGACTCTGTGCTCCAGACCAGAAGTGTATCCCTCACTGGTAAGATCAGACCATAAACTGATCTCACTGGATATTCACATCCCGACCCCACCCCCTGCCCAGAAAACCACAGTGAAAAACTTCTCTAAAGCAAATTTCACACTCCTCAAAACAGAGGTGGAATCCTTCAAAGCCCCCGGGCCTGTGGAAAATACGGCCCAGACCACAGAATCCTTTATAAATGCATTCTATGACACCTTCAGGAATGCATGGATCATGCAATCCCAAATAAAACCAAGACCCAATCCTCCAAAGGCAGACAACCTGTCTGGTGGACCCCAGCCATAAACAAACTATACAATAGAAGGAGGAAGCTACTACATGATAGAGCAAAATCCCAAAAAGGGAAGGCATCTCTGATCACTATTAGCAAAAAACTAAGGGCAAATCGTCAAAGGCCAGCTTCGAGAGAAAAATTGCACAGGACACTAAGGATAATCACAAGGCTTTCTTTAGTTATGTTAGGAACCTGGGTGGGAATTCCCAGATATGCTCAGAATTAGTCCAAAATGACAAAAAATACACCGAACCCACAGACATTGCCAACATCCTAGCTGACAGGTTCAGCGCAAACTTCTCCCACCCCCACCAAAAGGGCAAATATCTATCCCAGCAGAGTGCTGCCCCCCTGACATCTCAGATGCTCAGGTGGGAGCCGCCCTCTCCAAAGCAAAAAACACAGCATCAATGGGACCAGACGGTGTCCCAGGCTGCGTCCTACATGAACTCCAAGAAGAGCCAAACCCAAACATAAAACTACTGTTGAATCTCAGCCTTACTACAGGATATGTACCCATAGAGTGGCGTACAGCAACAGTGGTCCCTCTCCACAAAGGTGGTGCCTCAACGGACCCTGGAAACTATCGCCCCATAAGCCTGACTAGCTTGGTCTGCAAAGCTATGGAAAGGATCATCATGGACCTCATAAATAAAGATATTGGGGACCTACAGACACTGGATCCTACCCAGTTCGGCTTTGTTAAGGGCAGATCCTGCCTCTTAACCCTGGTTGACTTCTTTGAAACAGTCACCAAGGCCATGGACGAAGGGAAGGTGGTCCACACAGCCTGTCTGGACCTCGCAAAAGCCTTCGATACAATACCCCACTCGGGCATTATAGATAAGCTCACCAGCTTAAATATAAACCCCTATGTCACTAGATGGGTTGCAAACTGGCTCAAGGACAGAACCCACATGGTTAGAATTGCTGGAGCCATGTCAGACTCCAAACCAGTTACAAGTGGTGTCCCACAAGGCTCAGTCCTGGGACCTCTCTTGTTTGGTATATATATTTCTCAGAGGTACAGGCCAACACGGAAGGACTGTGGCTGACCAAGTTCGCAGATGACTGCAAACTGGGCGCCATAATAGACTCTCCAACTGACACAAGCATCCTCCAAAAGGTCCTCATAGAAACAGACAACTGGTGCCAGAGCCATGGCCTCAAGCTAAACGCCAAAAAGTGTATAGTCATCCCCTTTGGCAAAAACAAAGTGCCCACAAATTACCACATAGGTGGTAATCCACTAAGTACAGAAGAAGTAATTAGGGACCTGGGGACCCAAGTTGATAGCAATCTCTCATTTGACAACCACGTGGCCAAAGTGGTTAGAAAAACATTTTATATAGTCCACCTAATCATGAAGGGATTCACATCTAGATTAGGGGAGGTCATCGTGCCTCTTTACTCATCCCTCATCAGGCCCATAATCGAGTACAATGCCCCTTTTGGGATGTACCTTACCAGACACCTGCAGCAACTGGAAAGACCCCAAAAGTACCTCACCAAGAGGATCAAAGGGCTCAAACAGATGCCATATGCTGCCCGGTTAAAGAAACTCCAGCTCTACTCAGTGGCATACCACCTGCTCAGAGGTGACCTGTGCCTGACGTATAAGGCCATGTCCAACCCGGAATTAAGGGACATGCTGCACCTCAGAAAATCCAAATCCCATCGAGCTACACACTCGAGAGACTTGAACCTCAGCACTGAAATAAATAGGACATGCTCTAGGGACAGATTCATAACCCAGATGCTCCCTTCACTCTGGAATAAAATCCCAGTCCAGGTACGGCAGAGTCCCTCATTGACGGTCTTCAAGAGGAGTCTTGATGAGTGGATGGGAGATCGTAGGTTTACCCTGGGTATCACTTCTGTGTCACTGTTAGACAGAGGCACAGTATACTAACCTCGAAAAAGGGCATAGCAAAATTAATTTAAAATGGGTGGCGAAAGCCAAACATACTCTGGCTAGGCTTATAAATGCCTAGTATGAACCTATGGATAGACTGTTGTGCATCAGGTTTGTTAAATGAACATGCATCAGGTTTATGGAGGAGGTTACAGATGGTTTTGAGAGAAGGTTAGGATACTTAGTAGCTCCAGCCATCATATGTTCTTAAATGATGGAGACTTACGATTTCAGTTTTGGACATTTGGTTATTTTCTTAAAAGTATTGTAGTTTTTAATAAAAAACAAAAAAGGGTGTTGATGGATGTTTGTTAGGATGATGTACCCATAGAGGAAACTAGGCAGGAAAGTGGACTGGGCACTTTTTAGACAGCTGCCATTGGCAGGAAAGTGGACTGGGCACTTTTTAGACAGCTGCCATTAGTAGAGTATAGTTTTACCTTGTATAGAATACCAAGATTTTGATTTGTGTTTTTGATAAAGTATCCAGTTTGTGTAAAAGTTATTGTCAGTTTTGAGCCATGGTAGTTTTGTATGATTTACACATTTAATAAAGGTGTTTTGTGATGCAACTAGTCATTCATTTTTGGATTTCTTTTGTATAAAGACCGCAAATGTAGTTTTGTTAGCATTTAGAAGTAATACTAGAAATTGTTGTGAACCTGTTAGCCAATTTTCTAGGGTTGATAATTTAGTTTTGAGTTCATTTTCGGAGCTGGGTTATAATGGTGGCAGACCACATTAGTAGTCATCAGTCTACTGGACTAGTTTCTCATCTGGTGTAGATTTATGCATGCCATCTATGAAAATATCAAACAGTAGATCTAAAATTGATCCCCAAGTGAGGTATACCCACAGTAATGGATTATAAAAGTGGACCATGTGTTAACACCAGCAGACACTTTATACTCAAGTACTAAAATAGCTGTTAAAATCATTGTAACGAATACGACAGTATTAGCTGAAACTAGTAAATGAAATGAAAGCACCGAAGACTCAGCAGCAAGTGCCACAATTAGGGCTACAAGTAGTAAATAATAATCCAAACTCGGAGTATGTTCCAAAATGAACAGCAGCAGTTTAATGGAAATCTTTCCATTAAACTGCTGCTGTTCATTTTGGAACATACTCCGAGTTTGGATTATTTACTACTTATAGCCCTAATTGTGGCACTTGCTGCTGAGTCTTCGGTGCTTTCATTTCATTTACTAGTTTCATTTTTGCACCGGCCATCCTTTCTTTTATTAGTATTAGCTGAAAGCTTATCTGGCCTTTTCAGGAAAATTGGATGGGATACTATATCAAAAATATTTGATAGTCGTTAAGGATGCTGCAAGTAATACTTCATTATTTTTTTTTTGTTAATATATGAAAGACAGTAATGCATTCCCTGTACTATGTCCATGAATGAATCCATATTGGGTAGGAGAAGGTACGTTGTTAGTCGGACTTGTTAATATTTGCTTACGTGCACATCTCTGTAGGATTTTAAGAAATGGGGAAGTATAACAACTCACCTGTAGTTGATGAGGTCTGGGGTTTACCACCTTTGTGTAATGGAATAATGAAAAATTGTTTCCACTAAATAGCATGTAAGATTTCTAGATAGGTAGGCTGTTGGGTCAGCTGCAATTTGTATATATTTAGAAGGTGCCTTGTACATTATTGTCAAGGGAGAAAGGACCACTGTAGTGATTATTGGTGTTCTGTTGAGTTAAGTAGGGTCAGTTTTATCACCGTTTTGGATAAAACGGCTTTCATATGACACAAGTTCAGGATCCAGGCACTTTTTATCATTAGGAAGTGGGTTTAGGTTGTTTTTGTTCAGGTTTTAGTTTGCTGTTTGCACTCGCTGCCTGCCAGTTTGTTAATTACTTCATGTGAACTCATATTGCCATAAAATGGGATGATTTTAATAAAGAGGTAAAAAGAAGAAAAAAAAAAAAAGAGTACAGTAAATATTGAGATCAGTTAATACCATGCCTATCTACCATCAGAGAAGGGCCACAAGCCTAGACAGGGTTCGACCTGAGTGGTTATATGGCAGGAACCCTTGTAGAATAGATATTGGCAGAGAAATTTGGGAGGAGTTTAAAAACACTACATAAATGTGCTGAACACTACCAGCTTCCAGGATAATCTGAAAGTAGGAATGCCTAAAACATGGCTACACCTGGAAAGATGTCAGACTATACAAGCGGTGCATAACAGAAGTGCAAGGACCAGGAAATTTTAACAGAGGCCAGGTATTGGTATTGGTCCTCTCAACAGAAATGGTTTTGACTAAGTGGAAGGGTGCATTTGAAATAGAGTAAGTAAAGGCAGTTAACTACTAGAGATAGACAGGTAATCTAACCATGGAAGGAAGCACAAGCTTCAGTAGATAGCTTCAAAGCAGACACTATGAATGTGTTAAAGAAAACTGACCCTTGTGTCTGCGGTTCAGATAGATTTTTTTATGTGGCTTAGCCAGCGTAATAATGTGCGTTTCATAACTACCTGGCAAAACCATTTTGATTCATCATATTGAAAGCAGTCCAGAAGAGGATGCAAACTTTAAACCATACTGAATATGCAAAGGTCGTAAAAAAGGTCATTACAAGAAAAAAATGCTTTGGTTAGGCATATTTGAGGAGTCCAAAAGTGAGTGAATTAGCCAGTGCGCTAGTCCCTGATGGGGAAAAAAACAGGATTTGTAAATGTTGCCTTATTTCCTGAAATGTTGAAATACAAAACTGAATTCAGGTACGTACTGCAGATATTGTCAACAACTTTAGTTATACTGTCAGCATTAGCTCTGCAACCCGTGTACAAGAGACTCTTACAAGCATAAGGTTCTACAACAAGCATATGTTTGTTCCAAGACCCTTAAACTTTTCTGCATTTGTTGTGTGTTGTATAATTATTCATGTTTTTGCTTTCGCGTCTGTATTTTCTGGTTATGACTGAAAAGGATCTTCTGACTAGCCCACCTACCTGGGTACCAAATAGCAAAACTTAACCAAGACTGCAGTTTTAAGTTTCATCTTATTAATTTGAAGGGGAAAAAAAACCAAAAGGGTGCTGGGAGCGTAGTTCTATTGTAATGATTTTGTAGTGATCCAACCAAACAGAAAATCATTTAAACTTCTAAAGGACTAAGTATCTGTAATGTAAATACCATTACATCTTTGGGAGTAGTCTTATTCAGACAAAAATACGAAACGGGGTACTATAATTTCTCATATTAGTAAATAATGGTTAGCAAAATGCAGGCCTGTTATGAACTGGCCTTTAAAGATCTCATAAATGTTGTTAAAGTGTAAACTTTCACATCCTCACCAAGAACTTTCTGATTTTTTGATACTTACTAGAACTGGAAGTAAAGTACTCAGCAAGCAGCATTCCAACTGGGAATAAAAGGATACTCTAAAAACTAATATTCTGATAGTCTTAAGATCTCAGGTCTTACTGAATATCTCTGGACTTCAGGAAGATCTGTCTTGTAACCAGATAAAAAGTATTCCAAAGCCTTTGACTGTCGGGAACAGTTGGCCTTTCGTAAGTGATACCGTTATTTGAGCAGGCAAGAGTAACCTGTTGCTTGGGAATTATACTGCATGGTGTAGCATATTTGGGCAAATAAGTAGAAAAATAAACAGGTATAGATAGCTTTAAAAAAACAGAGTCTTGGTGCAAACTGACAACTTAGGACAGACACACTGATAGATCATTCCATTAGTAATGTTTGCAAGGGGGACTGCCACCACTTATATCTACAGTTAAAAAAGTTATAATAGCAGTGACTACATTACCAAACTTGGCAAAAACACTGGTTTGAAGGTGTGTGCTAGGCTAATGACCAGTAGGGCTGAAGACTAGCCATGCATCCCAAATCTCTGACCAGGTGAGGTCCTGTGAAGGAACCTTATTTCTCCAGCTCATATTCATTTTCACCTTTTCAGGCCATAGTGTGCATTTATAACCCTACTGCAACATAGTGACCATAATGAGGCATTCAGTAGAATACATAAAACCACAGTCTGGTTCCAAGACCATTTAGATATGTACTAAAATATTAAAATCAGACAGCCCCAACCATTGCAACTGGTGACTTACTACTGTGTAAAGTATATGTGCCTTACACCCGTTTGTAAGAAATAAGCAACTGCAACCTGCTTACCAGGCCAAAACCAAGGGAGATAGCAGTCAGACTAGTAGAATAGAAGACAAAGATAGCATGGTTAGAAGTCACATGATAGCGGACACTGGTACAAAAAGGTATGATGGGCATCTACAATATTCTTGCTGACAGAAAAAAAAAATCCACATATTTATGAAATTCTTCCTTTGTCTCAAAGGGTTGCAGATTTTTAAAAGTAAAATCGTGGTCTTCATTTCTATGGACTTTGTATCATGAGCAAAGGATTCAGTGCTTGTCAGTCTGTCATGGGACAGGAGACTGTTGATGTAGGCCAAATTAGTACTATCTCAATACATGTACAAGAAGAAAGACGGATTAAGAAAATCCTCAGAATATAGCCCTTGCATATAAAAATTGCAGCAGGGAAACTCAAATTCAGTCTGAATCAGAGAAATCTGAATTCAACAGTGGGCATGACAGCACCCCTTAAAATTACTTTAGGGCGTAATAATCCTGAATGTTAAAATCAAATAGTGGCCACCTGATGGACAGTCACCCGCACATTGACTGCTTCCATAGGTCATCAATTTCATTATTCAGAATAACTCAGAACAAATTGTTCATAGGTCTGTTAGCTGCAGTAACTTACTTAATATTGTAATACAGTTTTCTCCCTCCCCCAGTTACTTAACCCAAAACAATGTTACACTTCATACTTTACCAAAGAATTGGCTCTCCAGATTGGGAGCACTCCTCCCTTCTAGCCATGCTAGAGGTGACCAAACAGAAAAATGCACACCCTTACCAATCATAGGACACTTGCACAATTACTAAGCAGGACAACCAAAAAAAATAAATAAATAAATAATAACATGCATACACATATACATAAATACACACACACAAACAACACACACAGCTAGTTGTCTAAAGATTCATTATGCTGGAACTGTAAAAAAAAACTAAAAACAAAAATTAATGAAGCAACCTGTGGCAATAAAAATCAGCAAAATACATAAAAAAAAAAAAAAAAAAACAAACCCCACTGTAAAACTGGAACCTGGAATCAAACTGCACAAACAATGAAGCAGCTTTAAGTGTACCAAGCTTTAATGAATCCACTTTTTGTCATAAGACTTTCTGATGAAGTCTTATGACGAAGAGAGGATTCATTACAGTTTGTACACTTAAAGTTGGTTCATTTGTGCAGATTTACTCTAGGACCTGTAAAAACCAACTGTAACATGAAGATAAGATGCATAATCCTAACACAGTAAGCAAATCCCACTTAAATAAATAAATTTACATATGGTAGCGCACAGAATTAAAACTGAACAGTTCATGAACCACCTCCTCTGGTACAGGGTTTGATTTCCTCAGCCTTCATTTGCATATTGTGAGGCCTTGAACAAGTTACTTAATCAGACAGCTGTTATTGTTATTCCTTCGGCTTTTCCCGGTTAGGGGTCGCCACAGCGAAACTCCGTTCCGCTAATGATTGGCAGTAGATTTTCATGGTGCCGAGGTGCCAGCTCGACGCCCAACCTTCAACGAAGGCATGCCCATTCACGTATGTCTTTCAAATGCCACTCGACCGCGGGGAGGACATGCAGACTCCATACTTAATCAGACAGTGCAAATGCAGTTCAGGAGACCACTGAGGAGCCTAGCCCAATTTCCCAACTGTACTGTACTGTACTTAATCAGACAGTGCAGTTGGGAAATTGGGTTAGGCTCCTCAGTGGTATCCTGGACTGCGTCTGTATTAACCACCTATTAACTACCAAGGAAAAATAAGCTGGTCAGAAATGCCGAATTCAAGTGGGGAAACTAGACTTCCATTTAAAAGATGGCAACTTATTCCTTAGTTAATTAGAAAACTCTGGACTGCGTCTGTATTAACCACCTATTAACTACAGAGGAAAAATAAGCTGGTCAAAAATGCAGAATCCAAGTGGGGAAACTAGACTTCCATTTAGATGGCAACTTATTCCTTAGTTAATTAGAAAACTCTGGACTGCGTCTGTATTAACCACCTATTAACTACAGAGGAAAAATAAGCTGGTCAAAAATGCCGAATCCAAGTGGGGAAACTAGACTTCCATTTAAAAGATGGCAACTTATTCCTTAGTTAATTAGAAAACTAAAATAAATATAACAGACTCTTGATTAATAACGGTCATATGTTATTCTTTAATTTCAGTTGGTATGGCACATTTTGCATCAACTTCAGAAAAATCTAAGGGTTTAAAAATCACACCCTTTTTCAATAAGGTGGATTCCCCCATACAAGGGTGAAAAGATGTGCACATTTTTTCTGCCACTCTTTGCATCAACTTCAGAAAAATCTAAGGGTTTAAAAATCACACCCTTTTTCAATAAGGTGGATTCCCCCATACAAGGGTGAAAAGGTGTGCACATTTTTTCTGCCACTCTTTGCTCTTACTGTATGCTGGTCATCAGTCTCCTCCTTAGTCAACTGGCCTATTCATTTCCAGATGGTCTGTACTTGGTTTTCAAATACTGGCTTCTGTACTTGGTTTTCAAATACTGGCTAAAACATTGTCCCCTCACTGTAATGCATTTTTTTTTTTAGGCAATGCCAAACTGAAACCTACCAACTTAGCAAAGTCAACTCCAAGGGAATCTAAAAATGTTACTGTTCGATGTCAGGAGCCTAAGCAAGAAACTCCACTCCCTCCAATCTCTACTCACCTTGGAGAAGGCGGACATCTGTGCAGTTACTGAAACATGGTTTAAAGCTACAGAGACAGCAGTGCCGGCACACAGTGCCTTCCACCATTTAGACCAGCTGCTGCACATGCAGGGAGTAAAGGTGGAAGTGTCGCAGTCTACATCAAAAACGACACTGCTCGAGGTTGGTCAAACAGAAGACTCGTTTGAGCTTCAGTGTCCAGAATAACCATAGGGAAGAGTCCCATATATTCTTGCAAATTACAGATCACTCTGTATGACCCAAAAACCCATAGCCCATGCTTAGACCTACTGGAGACACTTGCCATTCAACACAACACCATATTCATGGAGGACTTTAGCCACCCCTCTATAAGCTGGGAATCCTATACAACCCCAAACTTGCAAGCCTACAGATTCCTGGACTTTGTAAATCCCCAGCACCATGGCCCAGTTAGTTGTTATGCCCACTAGGGGTGCAGACAAATAGGATCTGGTACTCACAAATACTCTGGTAAGGTCAGACCATGAAGCTGTCTCCTTCAAAATAAAAATCTTTGCTGTGACCTCAGTAAACTATTTAACAGCTGGGAACTACTCTTAAGACAAACTACCCTTTATTAAGTGATTACCTGACACAATTTCAAACCCCTCCAAACCAGGACAACACAAGCTGCCTTTGTAGAATTGATAGCTATGTTATTCTAGGGCACAGAGGGTGATCTGTAGCTTGGTAGGATATGATATTGGACTCCACCTGTGGTAATTTGGATATGGAGAACTTCAAACCTGTCATCCTGTTTGTACTATCATGTTAATATATGCACAGCGACAGCTGTGCCTACCAGAAGCAAAGCCAGAACAAAACGAACCACCAACCTTCCCCAGTGAATTCCAACAAACAGATAACAGAAGGAAAAACATCATTGCTAAAATTAGGAAGTCCAACACCCAGCAGGATAAAAGTCCTCATCAGACTAAACAAACAACTAAGAGGGAAAATTAAGTCTACCAAAGCTAATTTTGAGGTAAAGGTAGCCTCACAGGCCAAGGACAACCACAAGGCTTTCTTTAGCTAGGTCCAAAACCTCAAAAGGCAGTACACAATGAGCAGAACTTATTGTTAATGGGGCCACGAACATGGAGCTGGAAGATGCAGCACATCTGCTGGCCAAAAATTCAACTCCAATTTTACCCCCAACCCCAGTTGAAGCCCCCCCCCCCCCCAGTAATACCATCAAAAATATCCCCCCGCAGTTATCACTAGGGAGCTCATCACAAATGCACTCTCCAATGCCAGGAGCACCACATTGATGGGCCCCATTAATATCCTAGGATACCTCCCAAATACCTGAATCGTGACTTATCTGGACTGCTGGAGTCACTGCTTAAACAGCCTCCAGACAGGCATTGTGCCATGTGAATGGAGGACTGCAATGGTCATCCCTCTGCACAAGGGTGGCTTATCAACAGACCCTGGGAACTACAGATCCATAAGTCTGATTAGTCTAATATTTAAAGGCATAGAAAGAACCGTCATGAATATGATTAAATGACGTAGGAAACCCTCAGACACCAGATCCAGCCAAATTTGGCTTTGTCAAAGGCAGATCATGCCTATCCAACCTGGTAAATTTCTTTAAAATGGTCACCATTCCAACAATGACAACAAAATGGTTCATACTGCCTATCTTGCCCTGGCTAAGGCAGTTCGTGCAACACCCTATTCGGGCATTATAAACAGACTCATATAGTTAGGCATTAACCTCTGTTATATGCAGGATAGCGAGCTGGCTCTCAGGACCCAGGAAGTTAGGATAGGGGAGACCACCTCCATAGAGTGGCCATCACTCAGGACTCTGTGCTGGGTCTGCTCCTTTTTGGAAGTCAAAGCCAATGTCAAAGGCCTCTGGCTCTCCAAGTTTGCAAGAGACTGGATAGGAGCAGTTATAGAATTCCCTCCTGAAGACACTAACATCCTACAGGAAGCTTCCGAACCTTTGTTCTCCTTTCTACTTTTTTCCTTATATAGACTAGCAGCAAACAAGATCTGGGGAGTGTGCTCATGCACCATGGGATACCTCCTAGCCATAGACCAATCAGAAGTTTTCAGGCTTTCTAAAAAGTGGCCGAGTTGGAGCAGAGGATCGGCTCCAAACCCAGCAGCAGAGTCAGAGCAGAGGATCAGCTCCAAACACACATGTAATAATGTTCGGCGAGATGGACTACATACATGGAACGTTATGGTGAGTACATTTTTTGTTAAACAGATATGCATGGCAGAGAATATCCATTTCAAAACATTACCTGGACGTTGCAGATAAAATGGCAAAAGAGTTGTGCAGTCAAAATGAATACAGTCCATCGGAAAACATGGAGTAAATGAGCACTTAGACAAGGAACAGAACTAAAAATGCAGTCAGTATGAATAAAATGCATATAATTAACTTTTGTAAATCATTTCAGAGGTTTCACTAAACATACCTTTCCATTTTTACACACTCCAACAATACCCTCTGTTTTGGTGTCTGAGATGGTAGCAAAGATGATGTTGGTCGTGATCTGCACGGTATAGATAAGCTGGGCTGACCCCAGATCGCTTAGGAACAGGAAGCCATATTTGGAGAGGATAAAGAGCAGGCCGAGCTTAGGCATATACTGTTGGTGAAAAAAGGAGGAAACGGTGATATGAGTAGGCATTGAAATGTATTAACAGTTATAAGAATCATTCTGGTATTATCAGTTTTCTGGTGAGAGACCACCACTGAAGACAGGTCTCAGTGGATGTGGAGTTGTGCTGAGGCACTTCATATAGCAGGTTTCTTCAACAATGAGTTTCATTTAACCACATAGTTGGCATGTTGCAGTCTTTCATAGTTATTACCCACCTTCCTTTGGTGACAAAATTAGTCAGCATTCATTTCTAAGCATTTTGCCCGTACACCAAAAGTGTGATACACAGGGACATAAAAGTAGGAAAACCAGTTTGGGATTCTTCTGTTTTGCAGGCCACTGTTGTAGAATACATACAGAGGAAGGAAAGATGGTAGTAGCAAGCATGCAGTGCAGTTACCAAATGGCAAAGGGAATGAAGAGTTGAGTTATGCAGAGAGACTCAAAGATGACCATGTGGAGAAATAAGACAGGATTTAGACTCATCTTATTGCTTGGGAGAGGCAGACATGGACGAAGAGACGTGACATAGGTAGCAGTTGGAAGGGTCATATTAAGACAGCCCTTGAGAAGTATTAGTTCATGGAGAGGGAAGCATAGTGCTGGAATCTGTTGCCCGGGATAGCAATGCAATACAGATTAGAGAGGTTCAGCTCTGCCTGGGAAACAAAGAATGGAAAGGACAAGCATATGGAATAACATTTTTCAGTTGGTTTAGCTTCAACATTCACAAATTGTATAGATCTTAAGCCTTGTATTTTTGCATGTAACCTACACCTGTGGAACTAGTACAACATATTTGACTCATAAAAGGTGCAATTATGTTGAGCGTGATCACAGAGAACAATTCAGCCATAAATAATGGAATTTACAGGGAAGGTACGATTTACTGAATCTGCTATGTTCTCATACAGGAAGTGAGAAATTATAATTATAATTAGAAATGTCAAGTGTACTAAAAGGCTTGGGATAGTGAACTGGGCTAATTTCATCCAGAGAAAATGAAATACCTCTAGTTAGGTTGCATTTGTAGGGTAGGTAGTTTATACAAGGAACTGCTCAAAGGTACCGCCCATACAAAAATAAATGTAGTTAATAAAATATTGTCAAATACATATGTCCTTACCTGTATTGCACTAGGAAAATCTTGTGACCCAGTCTGGAAAGGGAGGTTCCCTCTGCTGGTAATCAGTGATGCATTTCCAGGTTTGTGAGGGCCCAGCTCAATCACATGCAGCTGGAAAAAAAGTAAATGGCAATACTCATTTTAGGAACTAAAACCAGCGGTCCTCGAATTCTTACAGTAATGTATAAAGAGCCAAGTACATGAATTCTTACAGTAATGTATAAAGAGCCAAGTACATGAATTCTTACAGTAATGTATAAAGAGCCAAGTACATGAATTCTTACAGTAATGTATAAAGAGCTAAGTACATGAATTCTTACAGTAATGTATAAAGAGCTAAGTACATACAGCTCCAGTTTAACAAACCTTCTGCAGTGGAGAACTTTCTTCTACAGATATCCTAGACTCGCTGCAGAACGGAATTTTATCATTCCTGCTCTTGATCTACGGTGCATGTTGTGGTGTTACAGCTGATCTTATCAAATGTCTCACTTAGCCCTTCTGCTAACCCAGCTCTATGCTTCTGACAGTATTTTTTTTATCTATTGTAACCCGTGTCATAGGAAAGCTGCTATATTCAGTGTCTAAAATGCTAAAACCTTTCCAATGTTCTCCCTCAGAGTACTAGTAAGGGGCTGCAGTGGCACTGCTTGTATTACATGGGAAAAACACTTCATGCCCCAAATATCTGCAGAGGACAAGAGAGGCCTGAGGTCGACATCAGATCCTGGAAATTCTCTCATAACTGCAAGAAAATCTAAGCCAGTAATCTATGGAGTTTCATCCTGTAGTCAGTCATTCTACATTTGCTTACTTTGCATTTCTAATGGAGTCAGTTAATAGGACCATGCTCCTGGGTCTTTCCTGGAGAGTGTTATTTTTAGTGTGTTAAATTAACAAGTGAAAAAAATAAAATGTTTAGGACGGGATTCGGCCTTAGGATTCCTCTATCATGACCACGGGTCAGTGTTAGATCACGAGGAGAATCAGATCAGACATTCGTCAGAAACTCCTATTGCTTAATCTGCCTATCAGCCTATGAGGTAGCCTTATTCTTTGCAGACAGCTGGCCATGTAGCATTTGACCAACAAAGAGGACGACGAGAGGTGCAAGCAGACATTCATTTGAGCACTTCGTCATGACTGCACCATACCTGGGTAATGTAGAGCAATACTTCACATCACCCATTCAGACATACTTTATGCCCAGTCAATTCAGGAAGTTTGCTGCTCACCACAGAAGGTGGACAGGTACCCCCCGAGCTCTGTTTTTGCCTTCCCACTTTTGAAGGTGAAATCTCCTCAGCGAGGATGGCTTTATTAGCATGCAGTCACCATCCTAACCACCACCTACTGAGCGAGGATGGCTTTATTAGCATGCAGTCACCATCCTAACCACCACCTACTGGGAGAGGGAATTGGTTTTCCCATGTTTGCCCTTGGCAGGAAAGTCATCACTAAAGATGGTGAATTCTAAACATGATCATAGATTTCCACATTTTAATTATGTTAGTCTCCAAAAAAACACACCATTGTCCTTGGGAGTCACAGCATGTGGCAGTAAAAACATAGGGTTCGTTTTCTACCTTTTGCTTGTTTTTGAAAAGGTTGAGATACTTCCATTCTAGAGAGAGAGAGAGAGAGAGACATTGTGGAGGAATTGGCTACTCTTCACTGTCATTTGTTCCTGCTGATGGAGAGGGACAAGTTACAAAGTCAAAACTTCCGGGTCTGGGCTCAACCCAGTGACCCATGCTCAGACATTTTTGCACCTCTTATCCTTATAGCGTCTTGTCTTCATGATGTCCTATTCCTATGTTCCAGTATTCATGACGGACATTCCGCCTAGGCAGCCCAAACATCCAGCCAGTATACCAAGGACTTAAGTTACTGCAAGGTACATGCGACATTGCACGTAATACAGCAGAGCAGCCACAGAAATTATGTCTGCATGTACCATCTTCAGAACTTCCGACAGCTGTTTACATTCCATCGGCTCAAAATGTTTAGGCAGACATTGAGCAGATCCATGACACAGGACCATGAATGGATGATCTACAGGGATGTATTTCTGGACATTCTTCACCAGTGGGGTACTCCTCAAATAGATCTCGTTGCCTCCCTTATGAGCAGATAACTTCCAAAATTCTGTGCCAAGATCCCTCATCCTCTGGTTTGGAAGATGGACGTCCTAGCCTTTGCATGGAATGGAATGATCTGAAATAGTTAACTTCATTTTACCTGCAAACTGTGGGTATTCGGATCCATATCGGATCCCAGCCGGCAAATTATTTTCTAGCATCTGCTCCAAGCTCTGAGCTCCTCCCCTACCCATAATACACCACCATCTGCTGCCTTCCCTCAGATCTCCTTTGCCACGCCATAGTGAGCATCGTGGTCTCTTTTGCTCTGAGCTCAGGTATAGGTAAGTTGGGATTGTTCTTCCTATTTAATGTGTCTGTGATCGTTAGTGTATCCTACCTCCCCCATTAGTATAACACTTTGTTCGTCGGTTAAAAAAACAATTTTTTTTTTGTCGTCAGTTGCTGTTAGGACCTTAGGACCACTTTACTTCAGCGTGCATGTGTGTTGTATTGTTTGTGTAGGGAGTGGCATTCAGTGTTGGATTATGGCCGATCAGCCTAAATCAGTCTTCAAAAAATGTACAGAGTGTAGCCAGAAGCTCTCACCCGCTGATGGTCACACTGTGTGTAATTTATTTGGGAGTGCTCCATTTATCCACCCAGTGTGCTATCTGTGCAGGTTTTAACCCAAGAGCCCTTAGGGATCCAAAGGCCAAATTGGTCGCCAAGGGTCTTCTCCCTGCTTCTGTGCTGGATTCTGCTTCGGCCTCCGGTACTCCCACCAAACCTCCCACCCAGACAGGGACTCAAACTCCCGCTTCTTCTGGTGCTGGGGCAGACAGGCAAAAAGAAAAAGAGAAAGAAAAAGACCGAGACCGAGACAAGGACAGAGAAAGGCGCAGGGAGGATAAAGAAAGGAGGAGGGATAGCCTCGTAAGAGATTCCCAGACAGGGAGCCTTTCCTTAGCCCTCCTTCTAAGACTTCTAGGCCAGTTTCTCCACAACTTCCGATCACCCCGTTTCTCGCTGGAGCCGCTGGAATCTTCGGATCTGAGGCCTTCCTCGCCCTTACTCCGCAGACCAGCCAGATCAGAGTTGGTTGCTTCTTCGTGATCGACTCGGAGCCTATCAGACTTAGACATGAAGAAGATGATGCGGAAATTTCTTCAGGCCCAAATACAGATGGGAGTCTTCCCAGGCCCCTCTCCCTCCGGAGGGGGGGACCACCATGCCTTTTTCCACCCCATCTCTCCTTCCCCGATCCGGGCCACTGCTTTGGGGTTTTTGGATCCAAGACTCTTTGGAGCTGGTAGCTCGGTGCCGACGGTTCCTCTAACCTCGACTCTGGCTGTTACCTTGATTTCCTTGGATCCGGCTAGTTCTGATCTGGGTGGCTCTCGGAGTTGTGGACAGGGAGTCAGACCCAAGGGAATGGATACTTCTTCGGCTCGGGCTTGTTCAGATCCAAACCGTTCCCTTGGACCTCAGGCTATCTTCGCTTTGGCTCCAATCCCCGCTTCAGACCCAGGGAGAGCTTCTTCCTTGCTGAGTGCCAAGGAGGTACGCTCTCCATCGGCATTTGAAGTGGTGGAGAAGGTTCTCTCCCAAGGATTGAGACCCCAGCTCATCTCCTCGGATTCCACCCAGACCCTCTGCATTTGCCATCTACTCCTTTCATCCTGTCTCAAGGACAGCCCATGCCAGTGGACCCCCAGGTTATTCCCTCCAGGGATCCCCCTGCAGCTCACGAGTCCTCTTCGGAGTGTCCCACTGATGAGGGCAGCCGTAAACGCAAGTGCAAAAGGAGGCACTTGGGACTCCTCAGAGTCCATCACTACAGACACAGACAAAGGAAGGAGAAGGTTCCCACAGGTCACCTCCGAAAGATGTCTCCGAAGGAGACATCATGGAGATTTTCCGCCAGAGGGGAGGTTGGTCAGCCCCAAAACCTTCTACGGATGAGTCCGTGTTCCTGGAGGCCTTTGGCACGGGCTCATCTACTTCCTGGATGTCCCCGCCAGCGGACCCCTTGGTGGACCTTATCACCACGCGGGCATGGAAGGAACCTGACACCGTACAGCCTATCCCCAAACGCCCTGACAAGATTCTGTCTCCTCCCACCAACAGACAACCGTGGTCTAAAGGAGCCCCCATTGATGCTATGGTGGCTGCAGCAGCCACCAAGAAGGAGCTAGCACAGGAAAGTTCCTCAGTCCACCCTCCAGACAAGGAGTCCAGGTCGGTGGATAGGTTTGGGAAGCGTGTTTATTCGTCAGCGACTTTTTCCATCCGTGCGCTGAACTATTTGGCACATGTTATCCGGCTTCAGTGAGACCTTGTCTCAGAATTCGCTGAGTCACCCCCAGAGTCCTTGTCAACCTTGAACCTGTCCATCGTCAAACAAAAGTTCCAGATGGTCACCTTACAGTCCATTCTACCTCATCTCTGAGAGTGCGACTGGATGTGCTCGTTAGACCTCCAGGATGCCTACTACCATATCAAAGTTCAAATAAGCTCCAGGAGGTTTCTTCCCTTCCGGCTGGGAGCCAGTCACTTCCGGTTCAGAGCTCTACCCTTCGGTCTCACCACAGCCCCCAGGGTGTTCACCAAAGTAATGGCAGTCGTAGCAGCTCACCTGAGGCTTCAGAGAATTCAAGTCTTTCCGTAACTGGACGACTGGCTGTTCGCCGTGTCCACCAAGCGTCTTCTGTGTCTGGCCAGAGACTACTTTCTTCTCTTGGCAGATCGATTGGGGATTGCAGATCGATTGGGGATTACAGTCAATGTCCACAAATCCCAATTGCAACCGGTACAAGTTCAAGGCACTCTAGACACTTTGCAGCTAAAATTTTTCTTAACACCAGAAATGATCTTACATCTCAGGTGTCACGTAGCTCAAATAGTGAACCTCAGATTTCCAAAGGTGAGCGATGTGCTCTGGGCTCCATGGCTGCTTCCATATCTATTCTTCCTTGTGCATGCCTTCATATGCTGGATTCTGGCGGTCCAATGGTCTTGGCTAGACCTGCCAATGGATTTTCCGATCAGAATCGATCACACCTGCAGGACGTCCCTCCTTTGGTGGCTAAGTTCACCGGAGGTTGCAGCAGGACGCCCCTTCATATCATGGCCAGTCTAAGCCACAGTGACCACAGACGCCTCTCAACTCGGGTTGGGGGGGTACACTGTTTGTGAAGGACAGTCCAATCCATGTGGTCCCAGACAGAGACCAAGTTGCACATAAATATTCTAGAGAGGAGGGCAGTGCTTTTAGCGTTGAAAGCCTTTCACAATATCCTCCCTCTCGGAATGATTGCAATTCAGTCAGACAACATGTCAGTTGTCTGGCATGTCAACAAACAAGGGGGAACCAGATTCTATCCCCTGTGTCACAGGCCATGAGAGTGTGGGAGTGGGTGACTTCCACCGGTCGGTTTCTGATTGCAGTGCAAATCCCGGGACACTCCAACATTTTAGCAGACAGATCGAGTCGGGCTATCGTGATGCCATACGAGTGGTCTCTGAAACAGTCAGTAGCTGAGGAGATATTCCTTGCATGGGGGCAGCCTTGCTGTGATCTCTTCGCATCTCCTTCCAACGTGAAGTACAGCAAGTTCTTTGCTCCGATTCCCTCCCCAGGGGATGCCCCCAGAGACACTCTAGTCCATGTTTGGCCCTCCGGGCTTCTGTATGCTTACCCTCCATTCTGAAATTTCTTCAGAAAACTTGCAGACTGGGGTGCAAAGTGATCCTCATTGCCCCATTCTGGTTTCGCCAGGTTTGGTTTCCCTTCATTTGGTCTCATCTTCTAGCTCCTCCGTGGATTCTGGATCCCTGCCCAGATCTAATCTCTCACCCTTCGGGTGCCTGCCCGCCCAACCTGGACAGCCTCAAGCTGACAGCTTGGTTGCTCCAGTTCCATTGATTGCCAGGACTCCAGTCTTTCATCCCCTGTAAAATTTATACTTGTGGCCTCTCTTAAAGCTTCCACTAGGAAAGTTTATTGCAGTAAATGGAAGTGTTTTTCCATTTGGGCCTCTCACGGGAACCTGGATCCTTTTACAGCCCCTGTTCCGGTGGTGTTGGATTTTTTGACTAGTATCTCTCAGCAAGGAGCTAGCTTGTCCACAGTGAAAGTACAGTTGGCAGCCATTTCTAATTTTCATGTTGGGGAAGACATCGCCCTGGCCTCTTCTAGGCTGTGTAAGGCTTTTCTTAAAGGCACTTTTCTTTTGTGTCCTCCCAAGATTCGGTGCCTCCTTGGGACCTTGTCCTCGAGGCCTTGGTGGCTCCCCCCTTTGAACCCGCAGCTTCAGTGGAACTAAAATTTTTGTCTTGGAAGACCGCCTTTCTAGTGGTCATTACATCAGCCAGGAGGGTTTCTGAGCTTCAGGCTTTGTCTGTCGTGCCTCCTTATTTGGTCTTCCATAAGGATAGGGTATCTCTCTGTATGAATCCTTCATTCTTACCCAAAGTGGCATCTGAATCAAACATAAACCAGTCTATTAATCTACCCGTTTTCTTTCCCAATTTCCAAAACAAGGGTGAATATAAACTTCACTTGTTAGATGTTCATAGACAACTTCATTTCTATCTTCATAGAACAAAGTCATCCTGCAAGTCCAACCAATTGTTAGTTTCCTTTTCCAAACCCTTTCTGGGAAAGGCCATTTCCAAGGTTTCCTTTGCTAGATGGATCACTCTTTGCATTTCGTAGGTTTACAAAGCAAAAGGTTCATCTCCTCTTGGTATAATTAAAGCTCACGCTACCAGGTCCATGGCAACTTCTGCTGCCATTTGGTCTAGGGTTTCTTTGGATGACATTTGCACAGCAGCAACTTGGGCAAATCCACATACCTTCATTTCTCATTATAAATTAGATCTGATTTCCAGAGGAAGAGCATCCTTTGGCTCTGCTGTGCTCAGGAATATCCTTCCATGAGGGCCCCCCAGGATTTAAGTAACTGGAGACTCTGTCCCACAGATTGCAGATAAAAATGAAGTTAACTACTTTAGATAAAGAAGTTATGTACTCATCATAACGTTACATCTGAGTAGTTATACTTCATTTTTCTGCAACCTTTCCCTCCCTCCATCCCCCTGACCTTATCATATCCATAAGTATGTTCGATTCTTGGGGCTGAGTTGCTAATGTGTATAGTTGCAGCAAACTCGAACTGAGGGAAGGCAGGAGATGGTGGTGCATTATGGGTAGGAGGAAGAGCTCAGAGCTTGGAGGAGATGCTAGAAAATAATTTGCCGGCTCGGAGCCGATATGGATCCGAATACCCACAGGTTGCAGAAAAATGAAGTATAACTACTCAGATGGAACATTATGGTGAGTACATAACTTCTTTTTTCTCTATGCATTCTCCCCCCTTACCCCAATTCAGAAGGTCCTTCTGAAGATTCGGAAGAATAAACTAAAAATCTTGTTGGTGCCCCTTTTGGTTAAGATGGCATTGGTTTCCTCTTCTGCAATTAGCCAGTGGCAGTCACAGGTTACCTCACAGTGTGGATCTACTCGCACAAGACAAGGGTTCTTATTTCACCTTCATCAACTCTGAACCTGACCTTATTTCCTTTCAGACACCTTTTTTTCCAGAGGACATACTTCTTGTCCTGCAGGAGGCCAGGAAACCTACTACAAGGAGATCCTACTTTTCCAAATGGAAGAGGTTTTCTATCTGGTGTCTTAGTAAGACTAGATCCATTTTCAGTGGAGGTTCCACTAGTCCTTTCTTAACTTGTGTGAATTGCTCAAGGCTGGACTGGCCTATTCTTCAGTTAAAGCCCATTGTCAGCCATTTTTGTATGTGTATGTCTTTCTTCTTAGCTTCTAGATTAGAAGTCAGACTTTTCTTAAAATGCATCCTACACATCAGGCCTCCAAGGAAGCCTGTTCCACCTCCTTGGGACCTAAATTTTGTTTTGGAAAAACTGACCCAAGCCCCCCTTTTTCCCTAAAATTTTGCAATTGGAAGACAGTTTTATTGGTAGCCATTAATTCTGCTAGGTGGGTTTCAGTAGTCCAAGCATTAATGGCCTCCCAGCCTTTTCTGTTTTTTTCATAAGGATAGGGTATTCCTTCATACCAATCCTTCCTTCATGCCTAAAGTGGTCAGTAACTTGTCCCTTAAATCAATCTTTTCATCTGCTCACCTTTTTTCCCCTCACCTCAAAACTCCGGTGAAAGGGTGCTGCACACACTTGGATTTGGTCTTGTCCAGATAAAATTGGAGTTGTCTGTGCACATTTATTAGTAAATATGAGCAATTGAAAAGAAACATCCTAGGGGGGCTGGGAAATCCTGTATCTAAACAGACCATTTCTACTTGGATCTCCAAGGCTATCACCTTTTGCTATCTCTCTCTCTCAGGTGAAAACCATCTTCCTCTGTTAAGGCCCATTCAAACAGAGCTGTGGCTTCCTCTGGAGCCTTCTTTAAAGGACTGGAAACTGCTTCTATCCTAGAAGCAGCTAATTTTTTTTATCTATACCTTTACAAAAAACTATAAACTGGATTCTATTTCCATATCCAGAGCAGGGTTTGCTAGAGCAATCCTGTATGACTTTGTGGAGACCTCTTGAGCGCCTGCCCACCCTCCTTCTCACTCATGAGCTTTGGTATTCTCCCTCATGTTATGTATACTGCAACACAGGAATAGAAGAACATAGAATAGTTCTGCAAAATCTTACCATAACCATAGATGTCCCTCTCTTCCATGTTGCAATATTCTAACCCACCCTCCTTGCCCCTTTGTTCATGCGGTTCCTTGGATTTTCACATGGATTTTTCTTTTGCTTCATCACTGGGCTGAAGTTCTGACTGGGGCATTCAGTTTTGAGGATGGTATGTGCAGATGTCACTTTTATGGCAGACGCTCTGCTGCATTATGTGCAGCTTTGCACGTACCTTGCAGCAGCTCAAATCTTTGCTATACTGGCCGGAAGTTCTGGTCACCTAGGCAAAATCTTCCTCAGGTTATGAATACTGCAGTTATGGCAAGATCTTACACAACTATTCTTTACATTCACACAGCTAAGGATGCAGATGTTGTAGTGGGTGGTGAGGTTAAATGGCAAACTTGTCTCAAACCTTTGTTAGTGAAGTCCAGTAACAGCTGTTCACATCCCTGAAGAACTTAATGCAGTGACAGACTCCCTGGGCTGCATGTCCCTCACACCCCCACACCAAAACGAACCAAAGGTGGAGGTGTACCAATCTTCATTAAATCCAAATACACCTTAAGACTGGTGAAACAGTAAGACTGAGTTACTCCAGGTCCAACTACCACGTCATTGTTACCCACAAGTCCCCCACCATGAATCAGGAGAAGCACACCGCCTACCTGGACTTGCTAGAGTCGCTCATCATACAGCCAAACACCTTGGTCATGGGAGATTTCAACTATCCTTCCATTGATTAGGCAACGTACAGGAGCACAAGCACTATTGCTACAGGGTTCCTGGACTGTAACTCAAATGCCTTAGAACAGTTGGTCCACATCCCCCCCCCCCCCCCAAAGGGCTCAAATATCCTGGACCTAGTGCTCACCAACATGGGGGGGGGGGTCAATGCACTACCCCATTTGTTGCCATCCCTGGTAACGTCAGACCATAAATCTGTCTCATTTGAAGTAAAGATCAAACCTGACATCCCCACAAGAGTAAAAAAAATTTCTCCAAAGCAAACTGTTGCCTACTAAGTGATGATATAAAAAGTTTCAAAGCCCACACCAGCATAAACAACAGTGACTCCTATGTAGAGGAATACACAATTGCCCTGCATAGCTACTTAAATGCATTGACCCGGCTGTGCCCAACAGGAACAAAGCCAGTTCTTCCCGAAAAAACAGGCTACCACCACCCTGGTGGACTGCAAGTATAAATAAGTTAAAAAAATAAACTGATATGTAAAAATAGGAGGGAACCAACACAGAGGAGGAATACTCTCCACAGCTTGAACAAGCAAATCAGATTTATTTATTTAATTTATTTGTAGTTTGTTAACTGGGAAAGTCCATTGGGCCGAGATGACCTCTTTTTCAATGGAAGGCCTGGGAGAAAAGCTCCATGTGCAGAGTTACAATAGCAAAAATAAACGGATTAACAAAGTTAGTAAAAATATTACACAATCTAAATTAGCAAAGTCAAAATTAGCATCCGTAGCTAAAGAAAATAAGCATTCTTTAGCTGTGTCCAAAACATACTCTCCAAAGCCAAAAACATGGCCTGTATGGGACCAGATAATGCCAGGCTGCTTAATAAACAACACATAGCAGAACCACTTGAAACTTCCTAACCATAGCCCAAGAACTGGCTTTGTCCCAGCAGATCGGAGAACAGTAAAAGTAAGCTCCTTGCACAAAGGGGGTCCATCAACTGACTCTGGGAACCATCAACCCAGAAGCTTAACCAGTCTTATCTGCAAGGCCATGGAAAAAAAATCATGGACCTTATCCACAAGGATATAGGTGACCTTCAAACTAGACCCGGTATGGTTTCAAGGGTAGATCTTGTTTATTAAACCTGGTGGACTTCTTGGAGAATATCACCAAAGCCCTGGTTGAGGGCAAAATAGTGTATACTAGCCATCTTGATTTAACCAAGGCCTTTGACACAATCCCACATTCAGGTATCGGAGAAACTCTCCCAGCTGAGGATTAACCCATACATTACGAGATGTGTAGCCAGCTGGCTCACTGACAGAATGCACACTGTCAAAGTCAGGGAGTCCACCTACACCAGTAGACCAGTTACCAGTGGTGTACCACAAGAATCTGTGATGCCCTCTGTTTTGAATCTATTTCTGTGAAGTCCAGGCAAAGGTAGATTGGCCTGTAACTTAAGTTTGCAGATGAATGTAAACTGGGTGCAATCATAGAGCCCCCCCAACGATGTTAACATATTACAGAATGGCACCAATCATTTGTCTGAATCAGCCCTAACTCACAAACAATGCAAAAAAGCCTTGTTAGCAAGGAATGCATTGCCAGAGGGGATAATTATGATATACATAGTACCCCTCTAAGCTTACTCAGTAGTGCAAGACTTGGGAACACAGGTTGTTGGCAATTTAAGCTTAGATCACCATGTGTATTTCATAAATAAGGGCATTGCATCCAAGACCAGGGAGATTATAGCTCTGCTGAAATCAACCCTTATCAGACCACAAATTGAGTACATTGCTCCCTACTGTATGTACCTCACCAGACAGCTACAGCAACTGGAAAGACCACAGAGGTTTCTTACCAAGAGAGTCCAGGGCCTCCAAAATATGACATGTTAAGACTGAAATCCCTGTCACTGTGCTCTATCATACAGGCTGCTGAGAGGCCACCTGCGCCTGCCCTACAGAGTAGTCTTGGACCCTGCCCTAATGGGAATGCTGCACATCTATAAATCAAATGGGACAGAATAACTCACTCCAGGGATCTCAACCTAGCTCGTGACATTAACAGAACATGCTAGAGAGACAGATGCATCTCCCAGCGATTGCCATGCCTCTGGAATAAGCTCCAACTCCATGTGAAACAGAGCTCCACAATGACCCTATTCAAGCACAACCTTGAAAACTGGATGGGTGACCATAAATTCATCCCAGGGGTGACACCCATGTCCCTCATGGACAGGGGTAATTAGTGCCGATCACAAAATCTCTCTACGGTCTGAGGTGGATAAGGGTAGATTTTTACACTGTTAGGCTTGTAAAGGCTGTAGGGCCATTAGCCTAATAACCTTCTATGAACATCTCCTGTTGCTGAGGATTTTACAGTACTGTCTGGTCAGTCTTCTGGAAGTGAGGTACCCCAGAGGTCTGCCCATTTACTACATGGAAAAAAGGGGGGGGCAGGTTTCTTCCATTCTGCTCAGTTCATCTGGGCAGGGGGGGGGGTGATAGAGGGTGCCCTCATTTCCTTGGCAAAGTTTCCTGTATACCTTTTCATCACTCATGCCAGTTTCATGCTTCATTGCAAAATCTGAGAAAAGATGCCTAAAACCTCATTGCCATATAGTAGTAGCAGAGAAGATTATAGTATCAGGCTATGGAGTCCCTAGCAGCTCAGAAAATTTTTGCAGGATGAGCCAAGGCATCCCCCTTGGTTATAGGTGTCAGCTGGATGCAGCTCATGATCTGACATGTAGGTCTGTTTCACAGCTTTAAAAAGGGAGACACGGGTCACTTTGCAGCAACTTGTAACAAGAGTACAAGGAGAGGCCTTCTAATTTATAGGGGTAGTTGAAAATTTAAGACCTATAATTTTCTTGGCTATAAATCTTTGGGGTCTTTCCAATTGAGAGATATGCTTGGATTTATAAGCATAAATCACCCATGGGGAGAGTTGTCCTACCTGGTATTTTCCCATCCAGAAGCCAGTTCTGCACGACCCTATCAGTGAAACATTTGCTGTAGTTTAAGCTGAATCTTGAGCTGCCTGTAGCTTTGGATTAATTGTCTACAAACCCACTCCTTTTTCTGATCATTTCTTTTGCCGCCCACTTAATTTCTTTGTGGACTTGATACAGATATCTTACAGTTCTGCAAAATGCAGCTGCTAGCCTTGGAAAAGAGTCAAAAGTGATTGTGGGAAAAGTAGTACATACAGATTCTAGGATTACATTTACTTTTTCATACTAAAAGTATACTGACCGAGTTAATAAGTACATCTAAAGAGGGTTGAGACAGTTGGGGGGGGGGGGCTGCTACCCCCTGCATTTTTTTTTTAGAACAGCAGGTTTCAGAATTCATAATGTGAATATGAATTAAAATGTTGCTGTTAGCAATATTGAGGGTCACTGTTAAGGTCCTGAAAGCTCTGATAAGGGAATATGAGGCGAGTGCTGATTTTTTACTCTGCCCTCCTAAGAGTGTAGCCCTAGGTTTTAGTTTACTGTCACACAATTAATCTTCCACCCTTTTGCCATCTTGGTAGCCGCCTTCTGCATCTTCTCTAGCACCTTTGCTTTTTGCTTATGGTTACCAAAACTGGATGCTGTACTTCAACTAAGGCCCCAGTGATGCCTACAGAACAGAGGGATCAACTCCTTGTTTCTATAATCTGTGCCCGATGAAGGTGGGTTGGCTTTTTTGTTAATCTGTTTGTTAAGACAGTTCTCCCAGGTTGCCCTTATTCAGTAGCTTGCAGTGTAGGGAAATGGAAGCAATCAAATTCTACCTTTAACTGCAAGAAACAGCTCATTAACAGCTCTAGCTGCCAAATAAGCGCTGACTATTTTCCACACTGCTGATCTGCTGCATTTACAGGCATCCCCCCCCCCATCTTTTTTTTTATGTTCGTTGGGTCGTTTCCCAGACTCCAGCTCGCATATCAACCCTTTACTCCCCATATTCAACTTCTTGCATTTATCAACATTTAGCCTCAAATATTTGTTCACATTGACAACATTTTTAACATCCCCTGCAAGACTGTCCCCTTCTTTGACTATTGTGCACCCAGTTTCTGTTATCCACAAAGACATTGATCTAATTTTTTTTAATTCACATGTGGCTAGCGAATACATTGAAAACCATAAATTCCAGGACTCATCACTGTACAGCTTCTTGTTTGTCTGCCTCACTACAGTCTGTGCAATCATGTCATTATTTTCTCTTACACCAGTCCCTTTAAACTTTACCAGTTATCTTTGTTGTAGCAAATTAAAAGCCCTTTATGACAAGAGTACATTTTTGTTATGGTCTTAGGTATCCATGGGGCTTCTTTCATCTTCTTGCTACATACCAGTAGTCTGAATTTGATGGCAGATATATTTGGAGGTTGTTGTCCTTCAAAAATCTAACCAGCCTTTTCACTATTTTTCCAATGATGCTGTTTACTACTGAGGTCAGATCCGTTTGCTGATGGGTGTCTGAATCACTTGGATTCCTCAATTTGCCACTATACACAAGTCCTTAGAAGTCTTCCTACTTGACAATCTATTTTAACAGACCTGTTAGAAATCATTAGTACTCTCCACAACGTAAAGATCCTGTGATGTAACACATTGGCCCAATGACAGTTCCTCACAGGTTGCAAATAACTCCTCCTTTCATGCCTTCATGAGTCCCCACATCTCTTAGTTGTTAAAGACAGAGGCAATATATTGGGTGCAACTTCCTGCCATTTCATTCAAAACTCATTTTGATTCCAGTAAAGGGAATAGATGGAGGCCAGCATTGTACTTGTAATTTCTATACACATTCATTTCAACTGTGACCTTGCATGTTAACCTGAAGAATTTGCTTCCTCCAACAACAGCTCCATTACTATATTACAAAATGGTCTCACTTTAATCAAGTGTATTCACAATAAAAGTGAAATTGTTCAAAAGTAACCATAACTGACATAACTACAAAAAAAAATGTATGCAGGGGTCAGATCTTCCCTGTACCCACATCCCTGTTACTTATACAGTTAGATCGCTTATCAGTGGAAAGTAGAAACCACCAAGATACTACAATCCCAGTCTTTAAATGTGAAACCCTAGAATTGCACAAGTGACCACATAGTTGAATGTTCATCACTAGTATCAAACCTAAGGCAGGCGTCCATAATAAGAGCTCCTTAACAGCAGCCTTGAATAAGGAAGCCACCTTTCTATACATTCCAGTATTCCAACAGGTAATTCCTCAACTTCTCAAGGAACAACTCATTTGCGGTAGTTAGCTCTGCCCACAACACCAAGAGCATTTACAAAATATTTAACCCAGTATTGGCATGCATGATGAAACAAATACGGAGCATTCCCATTTTTGGATAGCTGCCTTCTTACTCATCACCATGTCATACCACTCAGCAGACTCTTGTGTTATTAGTGTTGAAACACTTATTTGCTGTCCTGGAGATCTCTGTAATCCAACACCACTCCGAAACATTCTGTGCAAGTTTCATTTTTTCAGCACAACAGTTTTTTATTCCCAAGGTGTGAAGTTCACATTTGTCTTGCCTTCTGATAACACTTATTTCACAATCACATATAGGATGTCCTAACAATTTCTGGATAAAAACATTTTACAGAATCGAGACACAAAAAGCATGTACTTTTGTATTTACCCTTGTTACGTTTTACCTGGATAAGCAAAAACACCCATCAGGCAGTAAAAGAGAGTAGCAGCAACACAAAGGAAAGCGTTACCCTCAGACATGGATACCTTTGGACTGCTTGGAAAAAGGAATTGTATGATGAATGAGAAGCTCATTTATACAATGCTGCAACTTTTCCTCCCATGAAGATCAGATATTAGCAAATGCTGAAAAAGCTTTGCACAGTGAACTTTTCTGCTGTCTCTCAGATTAGGACTGTGTACCTTACAGCAAGGGACTCGTTATAAAAGAAAGCTAACCTCAATATTACTGACCTGGCCAGATTTCTTCTGACTTCCCCGCACTGCTGCCACAAATACTGATGACGGATGTTTGTTCAGTGAAAATGTATACTGAGGTAGAGCCACTGCCTGTGCCTCGATCACTTGCCCCAGACGTCCTTCCATAGAGTACAGCTGAGATTGTCCAGTCACATGTCCACTCTGGGGGGGGGGGGGGGTAGAACACACAATGGTTAAAATAATCTCATTTTCTAGCACAAAGCAAACCAGATTCATTTTAAATCTGTCTTTAGAACCTAATCAGTAAAGTACAGTTGTGACACTTACCGTAAATGTAGATATTAGAGTGTACTCACTGTTACAGTCATCACACTTGGGTTATCCCTGCCAGGCTAGCTCTCAGCCGGCCCGAATACTAGAGACTTAGTATTTCTGCATCGCTTGAGGACTGACTTCAGGTCGTCAGTGGTATAAAGTAAGGCATCCAACGCCATTACATCAGTTTTTCTTGCCCTAACCTGTCAGGAGCCCAAAGTAGGAGGCCAGGTTCTGGTGGAAGAACCCCACCAGTGGAAAATAAATACCAGTATGTCCCTTGTAAGGAAAGGAGAACAACAAGGAAGAATGGTAATAAAAGGAGAAAGGGAGGGAGACCAGGACTGCAACAGTGAATACACTCGAACAGCTACATTTATGGTAAGTGTACACAACTGTACTATGTTCTTCGTGTTTCACTGTTGCAGCTAGCACATTTGGGTAGATTCCCAAAGCTGAGGAAATAGGTGGAGGCAGTCAAGGAAGCTAGGGGCTGGCTAGGATGCCCTGCAAGACTGCAGAGGCAAACCCTGCCCTGAATTTGGAGATGAGAGGCAGGTGATAGCCTTCAGGATGTCCCTGGTGGGGACTCCTCTGAAGAAAGCTGCAGAGGTGGAGGCTGCTCTGGTGGAGTGCGTCCTGACCCCCTTGGGGGGAGGCTTACCATGCTGTTTTTGGCAGAAATGGATGCAATGTGCTATCCATTTGGAAATGGTTTGCTTGGAGATGGCTTTGCCTTCTGCCCCTGTAGCAAAGCTAACCAACAATTGATCCGACTTTCTGAAGGATTTATTCCTGTCTGGATGGTATCCGAGCTGTCTGTGCAGATCTAGAAGTGAAGAATCCTTTGCCCCTTTTTCTGGGGATTAGGAAAGAATGCGGGCAAATGAATGGATTGGTTGGGTTCCTATCACGTAGTCGAACTTTTACAAGTTTGAACCTCATATGGTCGAGACCATAAGTTCGAATTTGTAAAAGTTCGAGCATTTCAGTGGAAATCTCCATAAGCGAAGGTTGCCGTTTTGTTCAATGTGGTGCGATCTCTGAGTTGGCACATTCAAGTAGCAGTGCTTAAAACAGTTTATTTTGTTTTCCCTTTTGTTCGAAGTTATAAAACTTCGACTATGTGATATAGACCCGGATTGGTTGAGAGCCACACTGGACACCACCTTGGGCATAAAGGACGGGTTAGTTCTGAGGCATATCCGGTCTGCATGGAAGATGATGAAGGGTTCTACAGCCATGAGTGTTTTTGAAGTGATGGCCAGAAGGAAGGCGGTCTTCCTGAAGAGAAATTTTAGCCCTGCAGAAGAAGCTGGTTCGAAAGGAGGCAGGGTGAGCTTTTCCAAGACAAAATTAAAGTCTCAAGCTGGTGCTCTTCTGGGGGGCCTCAAGTTGCTAGCCCCTCTGTTTGATCGATGAAGTAAGCAGTCGACTTTATAATATAGACCCAAATACCTAAATGTCGACCCATCGTCATCGAACCGCATAAACACCGAGCACTCTAAACTGCAAACTTTAAAAAGTCGAACTCTCATACTTGTCCCACCCCCACCGCCCACTATATTCTACCTACACAAACAAACTAAATAAACCACATACATACACTAACCAAAACTCTACTAACCCTAAACTAAACCCTACTTCTATCCCTACACTAAATCTTACATATACCACCATGTATGCACTTAACCCGTACCCTAACCCTAAGGTCCGTAACTATCGCACACTTACCTTATGGAGCTATACCGCAGAAGGCCAACCATGATGATTCGGCATTACCGCTTTCACTCCTCTGGACGATCAATGTTTTCGCGGTTCGATGAAGATTGGTCGACTTTTAGGCATTCGGTAAGAAAGCGGTCAGCTTTCTAATATAGACCCGTTTGGATCAAAGGGTGTGAGAAAAGGAGCTGCTCAGTGGGAAAATGAGCAGAAATAGCAGAGGCATGAATTTTTATAGAGGAGAAAGAGAGACCACTGTGTAGGTCAAAGTAATCCAGGATGAGAGGGATGGAGGGCTGTGCCATATTGGCCCCCTTAGCCTGGATCCAGGTGCAGAACCTTTTCCATTTATCTGCAGAAGACTTTCTGGTGCTAGGGCGTCTGGCCTCACAGATAACATCCAGAACCGGAGGATGACACATTGGTTCGGGGTTAAGGAATAAGCCAAGCTGCCAAATTGAGTGTCTACAATTGGGGGTGCATGAATTCCCCTTCCCTCTGGGTTAGGAGATTTGGAATCTGAGGAGGATGCCATGAAGGCAGCAGGGACAGGCTGCGCAGCAAGGGGTACCAGTGCTGTCTGGGCCAGTCTAGAGCTATAAGAATGGTCCTTGGTTTTCCTCCCTTATTTTGAGCAGTACCCTGGGGATGAGAGGTAGGGGAGGAAAGGCATAGACCGAGAGATTGACCCAGGGGAAGGACAGGGCATCCACTTTCCAAGCCATGCAGTGATGCTCCCTGGTGCAGAATTTGCTGGGCTGATGGGTTGGTGTGGGAGGCAAAGAGGTCGACCTTCGGGGTTCCCCATTTCCGAGTTATTAGGGTGAAGGTACTTCTGTTGAGCTGCCACTCTTGTCGGTCCAGAAGGTTTCTGCTTAATTGGTCTGCCAGGGAGTTGAGAGAGCCTGGTAGGTATTGTGCTAACCGGTGTAGTTGCATGCAAGAGGCTATGAGCCAAAGGGTCATGACCAGCCTGCATAGAGGGTAGGAGCGAGTCCCTCCCTGCTTGTTGATGTACCACATCATAGTGGTGTTGTCTGTTTTGATCAGGAGAACCCCTGGAGAGAAGAGGTTTGAAAGCTATCAGGGCGTGCTGCACAGCCATCATCTCTTTTTGATTGATGTACAGGGGGGATTTGCTGTGGGCTCCATTGGCTCTGTATGCACCTGCCATCCATGTGTGCACACAAAGCATAGTCTGATGAGTCTGTAGTGAGGGTCTGGACAGCAGGGTGTGGGGAGAAGGGCAGTCCCTTGTTGTGGGAGCAGGCTGTTGCCCACCAAAGAAATTCCTTTCTGAGGCAGGGAATAATAGGCAGAAGAGTTTCCAGATCTTGAGAGTGTTGACACCAAAGGCTCTTTAGGTACCACTGACATTTCCTCATATGCAGTCTGGCATATGGAATGAGGAGTATTAAGAGGCCATGAACCCCAGGGCTTGCAGGATTTTCCTTGCAGAAAGCTGGGAACTAGTGGCCAGTTGAGAGAAGTAGGCTGACAGGAAATTTTTTTTTCTCTGGTGTAAGGTATGCCATCTGGGATGCTGTGTCCAGACTTGCTCCCAGGAAGGTTTTCCTTTGGGTGGGTACCCGTTTTTTTTTATTTCTTTTTGTTGATTGTGTACCCTAGGAAGGTTAGTAGGCTTTTTACAAAGGCCAGGTGCTTGACAGCTTTTCCTGGCTGTCTGCCTGAATAAGGCAGTTGTGTAAATAGGGGTAAATTTGAATAGTTCTTTGTCTGCAAAAGGCAATGGCTGGAGCCAGGCATTTTGTGAAAACTCGAAGCAGGAGATAAGCCAAAGGGAAGCTCAGATAACTAAAGTGTTGAGATCCTGCCCTGAAGTGAAGATATTTTCTGCATGATTCCCTGATAGAAATGTGGAGGTATGCCTCTTTTAGATCCAGGGTGGCTAGCCAAGCATCCTTGGAAAGCATGGGTAGCAGCTGCTGGAGGGTGAGCATTTTGAATTTTGGGATGACCTGGAAGGTAGAATGGATAGATCGAGGATGGGGTGCCAGGTGCCCTCTTTTCTGAGCTCCAGAAAAAGTCTGGTGTAGAAACCTTGGCCTATCTGTTCTGCAGGAATGTGCTCTACTGCCCTCAAAGAGAGCAGGGAATGGATTTGCTTTTGTGCCTCTGCCCACTAATTTGGTGGTAGATCTGGTAACCCTTTTGGGGTTGGAAGGGTGTGAAAGGAGAATTTGTATCCCTGAGACACAATGTTCAGAACCCATTGGTCCTTGGTAATGGTGGCCTAGGTGCTTGAGTAAAAGGAGAGTTTTCCTCCTAGGGGTAAGTGAAGGTGGTCATAGGGCAAGTTGGGAGGAAGTGAGTCATTGTGAGTTCTTACCATAAGGGGGTGGCTTAGAACTCCCTGATTTTGAAGTGGAGGTAGTCCACTGCTTAGAGCTCTGCATTCCCTGGGGCTGCTGTTTGGGGGGGGGTCTGTTTCCACAGGCCCTAGGCTGGGCCTGTTTACTCAGAACAGGAAAGGACCAATGTTTGGAGGGAAAATGCCTGCTGAACCTAGGGGGCTGGACCTGTAAGAAATCTTTACCTTTTTGCATAGATTTTGCTTCCATCTTTTTTAAGGCCTCTTCTGCCTTAGTGCAAGGGGCATCCAACAATTTAGATTTGACATGGGCTGGCACGGGTTGTTCCTTAAGCCATGCATGTCTTCTAATGACCGATCCAGTGACTGTTGCCCTGCAAGAAGCTTATAGTGCATCAAAACCACAGTGCAAAAAGTGTGTTTTGTTATTTGACTTAAGAGTGCATTAAATCTTGCAAATCTTTAGATTCTGCCCAAGCAAGAAAGGAAGACATTTTTTGTTTAAGGAGTTCCAAGGTATGTTGCTGATATTTATGGAACTGACAATTTAGTGCCCTGATAGCAAGAGTAACTGAGGTGTATACTTTTTTACCCCATCCATCCAATGCTTGGGAATACCTGTTTGAGGGAGTAGGATTCGTAGAGGTTGCTTTAATTCCTTTTGGCCCTTGAGAAATGACCTCAGGGTCAGCTGTTGGATTTTTAAAAAGATATTTGTGTGAGTCAGGGAATCTGTAGTACCGGTCTGTTTTTCAGGAGCAGGAGGTAGGGCGTCAGGAGTCAAGCTGGATTCAAGGAAAACATTATCCACCACATCCAGGACTAGGAGGATAGCCAAGGGTCTGTGTTGCGGAAGATCTAGGAATTCCCGGAGTCTCTTTTTAGACTGAGGGTAGTCCTGACTCTCCCATTGGAAATGCTCCCTTAAAGTATGCAGGGTTTCCCCAAAGGAAAAATCCTCTAGGGTAGAGGCTGAAGGAATGGATTCCTCTGCATCCGAATCCTCATAAGTGGAGAGGGGTTGCATGTCTTTGTAGTCAAAAATGCATTAGATTCATCAGACTCTTGTTCAGACAAAACTACTAAAGACAGATCTCTTTTCCTTTTTGAGGGGGTAGTTGATAACCATAAGTTCTTCTGCCATTTTAAGCATTTGAGACTGAGGCAAGGTACCAGACGCCTGAGAGTGGGTAGTCAGTTTCTTGGGTGTGGTTTGAACACTTATTTCCAAAGAATGGTAGTCACAAAGGAAGATGTCAGTTTGTGTCGAGATTCGGTGGTGCTCAGCGGCTCTGGACCCATCCAAGGTAGAGACGACCGCAGGATCCTTAGACGAAGAAGAGCTTTGCGGCATACTGGACTCCAAAAGGGTCTCGGTAGCAGCTTACAAATCAACAGAAGCAGGCATCAGGGGCTGCAAAAGCGCCTCATTGAATACCGGAGGACTGACGACTAGCTTAACAGAAGAGTCGCCGGTAGGTTTGGACCTGTGCGGTCTCTGTCTTTATCTTTACGTTTTTTCGGAAGATCTGCTGTCGGATGGCTTACCGAAGCCAAATCAGAATTAGAGGACTGTAAACAAAAATATCTTGCTAAAATAAGGGCCCATGACATTAAACAAAGCACAGAAGCGACAGTGGGGGACGCCGTGGTCTGGGCCTAGACAAGTGACGCAGTAAGAGTGGAAGTCTGTGTGTGGTATTTGCTTTCCACAGGCGAGACAGTTATTAACTTTTTCTGACATCAGTTAGTGCAAGGAAAAAAAGATCCCAAACAGGGTACTTAGCTTTAGAAGACTTCAACTTCAGTTCGGAAACAAAAACTCAGGTAGCGGCTGACCAGCACTCATGCGAACTGCTTCTGCTTCGGGCTCCATGGCAAGAAAGACTGATGTAATGGCATTGGCTGCCTTACTTTATACCACTGATGACCTGGCATCGGTCCTACCAATCGACGCAGAAATATTAAGTCTCTGGTATTCGGGCTGGCCAAGGGTACCCTGGCAGGGATAACCCAAATGTGATGACTGCAACAGTGAAACACGAAGAACATCTGCTAACCCCCTTCCCACCTACCACCATCTCTTCCATAATTCATACACTCCACATTATCCCTAGTGATTACTGGAGATCACAAGGAGGAGTTTGCTGGAAGGGGGTGGGATCTGTATGGATGGCATCACTTGCAGAAATGAGTAGCACCTTGCATCAGCCTATTACATGTCCTGCCTTGGAAATCAATGGCCATGTGCAGGCACATGAAGAGGAGAAAATTCTTCTGATTATTGCCTGCATGTTGGTCATAACACAGCCATCCTTCATTCCCATAAAAGGACATAGGTAATTGCAGCTGTGGCTTGATGGACAGCAGAAATGGGGGTCTGAACAAAAACTGTACAATGTTCTGTAGTCCTATCTTGCCTTCATTCTTACATAGGGGTTCGGAGCTGATCCTCGGCTCAGACTTGGCCTTTTACAAAGCTCAAAGCCTTCTAGTTGGCTTGTAGCTAGGTGGGTATCCCATAGTGCACCAGTACAATCCCTAGATCTCGTTTGCTGTGTCTACTAGTTCAGATGTGCTTCTTGCTTGGCCGTGGTGTAGAGATTTATTTGGTTCCAGATAGAGTTTACTAGTGTAGCAGTAGTTCAGATCTATTGAGGTGTTTTTTTTTTTTACTTTAAAATTACTTGGCTGTTGATAACTGGTTGGCCGTTGGCCCTTGTTGTTCTCTGTTGGTATCCTGTGTGCTAGTCCTTCCTATTAGCATGCACGTTTGCGCTTAATTTTTCTGTATATTTTGTGCAGTGTTTATGGTTATTAGAGAGTTAGGAATTTGATAGTTAGTTCTGTCCTTCTTTGTTCCTACAAATTAGCGTTTTGAGCCGTAGATTCCTTGAAAAAGTTGGTCTTTTCAAAATTTCAAATTTTGGTGTGTTTGTAGTGTAGTTGATAGTTTCTGACCTTTTACATCCTATTCTGACCTTTTACGTCATATCCTTTCTACTTAGGTCCGTTTAAGTTAGAGGACCTAGTTCTCTTATCCCCTTCTCTTTTCCCAGGGCTAGGCCCGTTTGAGTTAGAGGACCTAGTTCTCGTGGTGTGTGTGTGCGCGAGCGAGTGTGGCAAGGGCTAGGTCCATTTAAGGTAGAGGAACTAGTCCTAGTTGTGCTTGTGTGCTGCTTGGCCAGTTATAATGTCTAAAGAGGCTAAAGACCATAAACCTTCAGGTTTTAAAAAATATGTAAAGTGCTGCCAGAAGATGTCAATCACAGATGGCCATAGCAACTGTGTTTATTGTCTTGGAGCCATTCATTTGCAGGAAACTTGCTTGTTTTGCCATTCCTTTAGCTCCAGAGTTCTCCAGGAGTGGAAGAACAAGCTACTTTTAAAAGGTCTCCTCAAGCCTTCCGTCGAGGAAGATTTGGCTAGTTCTTCTTCCTCTAAATCTCATTCCTTCAAAAATGAGAAGATGAAAGCAACCAAGAGGGATTCCCTGGCACAGTCCAGTACATCGGAACTGCCTCAAAAACTCGAAGCCGGATAAGACTTCTACCTCCTCGGCTCCACAGTCCTCAGAGCCGGTCGAGGTTGTTAATATTGAGACTTCAGTTTCGGCCCCAAGCACTTTGGAGCAGACTACTGAGAGACTACATTGGAGCCGGTCTCCCCTACTTTAAGATCCCCAATTTTGCAGAGGTCCAGAACACCCACACAGTCTTCCAGATCCTCCAGGAGCCTGTCAGAGGAAGATGTGGAGAGACTAGTGCTCAGACTCCTGAAGTAGTCTGCCTTGCCCAAAATGTTGTTGGCTCTGACCCAGTCGGTTCCAGAGCCACCCTAGTCTATTCCCCCTACTGTGGTTCCTCCTCCAAACTGTGCTGGCCTTTCGGAGCCAGAGTGTTCAGTACTACTTGTTGTGGAAACCTCAGTTCCAGCTCCCCTCGAGGCCAGAGTTCTGCTCCGACACCTTCGGTGCCGTCCTTGGTGTCTAGGAGCCGAAGTTCACCAGTCGGCCCAGATGGGGACACTTGGACTTGAACCTCTTTGGTTCAGAGTCTCCCTCTCGGTGCGTCAGCTAGGGTGAGCTTGGATCCTACATCTATCTCTGAGCTGATGACTTCCTCTGTCTCCTTGGAGCAGAGGAGGTCTTCGGAGCCGGAGAGGTCTGTCTTAAAGATGAGGAGTGCGCTGTCCTGCTCATCAGCTCCACTCAAGGGTACCGACACTCTTCCCCCTCGGGCACTGACCTCTGTCTCTGCTGTCAAGAAAGAGAGTAGGTGCTGAGTCCCACAACCTCAGGAGCTCCCGGTAGGTGGACTCCAGTCTTCCGAGACCTCCCTGGAATATGCTTCAGAGGAGCCCCCTCGGAAGAGAACATGCAAGAGGAAGCATATAGACTCCTAGGATGAGGCCCTTACCTGTGACACTGACCGAGGAGTCGGAAGGGTCCCCCAAGTCGTCCCCTGATGAGTCTGTTGTAGACATCTTGGAGATCCTTAAGCAGAGGGGTGGCTGGCCCACTGTTACCCCTTCTGATGAGGAGTCTGGGTACATGAAGGCTTTCGGGTCTCAACCTTCAGCCTCTTGGGTGTCTCCACCTTTTGATGAACTTTTAGACCTTGTTAGTCGGAAGGTGTGGGAGACTCCTGATGCCATGGAGCCAGTTCCCAGGAGACCCAATAAATTTTTGTCTGCTCCCAAAGAGAAGAAATTCTTATCCAAGGGTGTGCCTGCAGATGCCATGGTGGTGGCGGCGGCCACTAAGAAGAAACTAGCAGAGACTTCTTCATCTGTCCATCCGCTGAACAGAGTCTCGAATGATGGATAGATACAGGAAATGTATCTCTTTGTCAGCGGCATTCACTCTCAGATCGCTGAACTATCTAACACATTTTACGAGGCTTCGGAGAGATCTCCTTAAAGAGTTGGGAGATACTCTACAAGGTACATCTACATCTACTGAAGGAGTCCTTGATAAGGTGTCTGCTCAGTTGTCCACCTTAAATTCCATTAACTCCTCCATGAGGCTGATTTCTTATGCAGCCGACGGAGCAAGTAGGGCAGCGGGATCAGGAGTTTCCCTTAGGAAACACTCCTGGATGCGCTTGTGTAATTCTGCGAAGCCATTCAAGTCTACCTTTACCAACACCCCCTTTGACAGTTCTTCATTGATTGGACCCAAGTTAAAAGATGCACTCACCAGGTGCGAGCAAGAAGGGAAAACGCCGTCTGCCATGGGAGTACATTTTACCATCCCCTCTAGACCATACCCCAAGGGTCAGAGATGTGGTAAGATGTGGATCAAGAAGTCCCAAAGATTTTTCCCGGATGCACAGGGCGATTCCTCCTTCAGAGTCAGAGTCAGAGGAACAAATGGTAGAAGTCACCCTAGAGGCACGATTCATTTCGAGGCCGTCCCTATCAGCACTCCTGATGTGGCGCCCAGCTGTGCTTCTCTGGAGCCAGTCGGGGGTCGTATTTCTTTGTATCCCGAAGCCTGGCTAAGCATCACCCGAGACAAATGGGTACAAAGAAAGAATTATCACCAGAAGGTTATTCCATACCCTTTTCTCATCTACCTCACGTTCCCAAGAGGATTCCAATGTTCCACCCAATCACAGGGATCAAGCAACTGTAGAAGTGAAAAAGTTGCTCGTAAACAGAGTCATCCAAACTGTCCCTGCAGACCAGGTAGGATTCAGAACTTACTCCAGATTCTTTTTAGTGCCAAAACATACAGGGGACTGGACCATCTTAGACCTCAGCAAACTAAACAAATCCGTAAAGAAGGACAAGTTCCGGATAGTGACACTGCAGTCTATCCTCCCACTATTAGGGAAAGACACTTGGATGTGCTCAATAGACCTCCAAGATGCATGCTACCATATAAAAATGGACAGAGCGTTGAGGAGCCACTTACGCTTCAGTCACTATCAGTTTCGTGCTCTGCACTTTTGGTGAACACCCTGGGGGCTGTGGTGAGACCAATGTATGGCAGTAGTGACAGCTCACCTGAGACATCTAGGATTCCAAGTGTTTCCATACCTGGACGACTGGCTCCTGACCACCTCCACCAGGCATCTACTCCTTCAAACCAGAGATTCCACTATCCAACTTTGTACCCAGCTGGGGATTACTATAAATTGGGAAAAGTCTGCCTTATCACCCTCTCAATTTGTGACTTTTATAGGTGCAAAAATAGACGCAGTCGCCAGGTTAGCTCATCTTCCTGCAGAAAGAGCACAGAACCTCATACAAGTTCTCCGTCTACTTCCTCTTCAAAAATTCAAGGCAAAGACAGTGCTGACACTCTTCAGGACCATGGCCTCCACCATAATGCTAGAACCTCTGGCCAGATTACATATGCAAATTCTTCAATGGCATCTATCATCCCAGTGGTCCTTTCAACATCTGCCTCTATCCCACCACATCATCTTAACAGAGTCTTGCAAAAAGAACCTCCGCTGGTAGATTCAACCTGACCAACTAACGACAGGCACTCCATTCCTTCCTCGCTAACCCGTTGCTACTGTGACCACAGATAGGGTGAGGCATTATCTAGGCAGGACTGTCCAAGGCACATGGCAAGATCACGAGGCTCACCTGCATATCAATGTCCTAGAGATTAGGGCGGTGCTTCTAGCGTTGCAAGCACTTCACGACCTTCTTCCTCTTGGGACGATAGCAATCCAGTCAGACAACATGTCTGTGGTATGGTATCTCAACAAGCAAGGTGGAACCAGATCTTACCTCCTTTGTCGGGAGGCGATTCGGGTTTGGAATTGGACGATATCTTCCCAGCACTTTCTAGTGGCAACGCACATCCCAGGGACAACCAACATGATAGCAGACAAACTCAGCCGGGCAGTCTTGATGCCTCACGAGTAGTCTCTGAAGCAGGAAATAGCAGAACAGATTTTCCGCAAGTGGGGACGGCCTTGCTGCGATCTTTTCACCAGTCCGATCAACTCCAAATGCAGCAGCTACTTTTCCCTTATCCCCCCCCCCCCCCTCGGGGGGAGTCACCGAGAGAAGCACTTGTTCACGATTGGCCTCTGGGTCTCCTTTATGCTTTCCCTCCCTTTCCTCTCATACCAAAGGTGATTTAGAAAATGAAGCTGTTGGGAAGCAAACTGATTTTCATCACTCTGTACTGGCTTCATCAGATTTGGTTCCCCTTCCTCGGGCCTCATCTACCAGACAATCCATAGACTCTGGACCCAGTGCCAGACTTCTTGACACACGTCAGGCTCTCTTCACCCCAGCCTCCACACCCTCAATTTGACAGCGTGGCTGCTCAAATTCCATCCTTAGTCAGGCTTCATGATTTTTCACCTGCTTTGACTCACATCTTCACATAAACCTTCCACTAGGAAGTTATACACTAGTAAATGGAAAAGGTTTTCTATCTGGGCTGAAGAAAGGAATGTTGGCCCTTACACCGCATCCATCCCAGTGGTTTTAGAACTTTTGCCCAAACTTTTCCACCAGGGATCTGCTGCTGCCACAATTAGGGTTCAGTTGGCAGCAATATCTAGTTTTCATGTGGGTCAACATGAAAATAACCTGATGTCACACCGTTTGTGTAAAACTTTCTTTAAAGGTGCTACTTTGCAGAAACCTCCTTTTCAGGAACTGGTAGCTTCCTGGGATCTAAACTTCGTCCTGTCCAAAATAACTTCTCCACCCTTTGAACCTGCTCTTCCGTGTCCACCGAAGTTTCCGTCTTGGAAGACTTTGTTTCTAGTAGCCATCACATCTACTAGACGAGTATCAGAGTTACAAACACTGTCTATCAAGCCCCCTTATTTGATTTTCCACAAAGACAGAGTCTCTTTTCGCACAAATCCATCTTTTATCCCTAAGGTTTGCTCTCATAATAACTTGGACCAAACTGTAGAGCTGCTGGTGTTTTTCCCTAACCATTCCAACGCAGCAGAATACAAATTTCATCAGTTGGATGTTCAGACAATTACGGTTCTATCTTCACAGGACTAAGGAACTCTGGACGTCAGACCAATTGTTCGTATCATTCTCAGACTCCAGATTAGGTCTCCCAGTCTCCAAAGTGACCCTTTCAAATTGGATTTCGAGCTGCATTTCCTTCATTTATTCTAATGGAAAGCCTTTACCATTCAAGATTAAGGCTCATTCTACACGATCCCAGTCTACATCTGCAGCCTTCCAAGGCAAAGTTCCAATTAACAGTATTTGTGCAGCAGCAACCTGGGCTGCCCCTCTCATTACAAATTGGACCTGACCTCTAGGGGTAGAGCCTCCTTTGGTTCCATGGTACTCAGGAGTATTTTTCTGTGAGCCACCCAAGAATAAGGTGCGAGGGATACTGTCCCATATGTAAGAATGAAGGCGAGATAGGACTACAGAACATAACATAAAGAAGTTATGTACTCACCATAACATTCCATGTTTGTAGTCCATCTCACCCTTCATTCTTACGAACCCACCCTCCTACCCCCATCCTGGAAGGATCTGGAGACAGGATAGTCTTATCTTGATAGGGTGGAGACCTTTCATTATTGTTGTTCTTTCTGGATAGCTTTAGTTCTGTCTTTCTATACTTTAGCAGCAAACAAGATCTGGGGATTGTACTGGTGCACTGTGGGATATATACCTAGCCACGAGCCAACTAGAAGACTTTGAGCTTTGTAATAGGCAGAGTCGGAGCCGAACCCATATGTAAGAATGAAGGGCGAGATGGACTACAAACATAGAACGTTATGGTGAGCACACATTCAAAGATCATAATCTTCAGTGGAACCTTGTTCCACCTGACCAATATAAATACTTCCTTCCATCCCCTCTAAACACATACTTCACAGAAAACCATGTCTTGTAAAACTACCACCACTACCTTGCAAAACTTACCCGTAGTCTTCATTTATAAGTCTCAGTGGTCAAACAGAATACTATTTATGTCCTTAAACTTTCCTTTACAGGGATTTCATTTCTACATTAGTTATAGTTAAAGTGCCATCAGAAATCATGCCATATACAGGCATGATGTAGAATTGAAAAGTCTAGGTCACTTAAGTCACTCAAGTAGTGGTAACAGACACAATAGTGTAATGCATTGGGTAATTTAATATTTGGTTATACTTTATGAGAGGTTTTTAACCGATTTGACCCACCTTCTCATTACCAAAGTGACTTTTCCCCAACCCACCCATTAGCATCACATACAACCCTGTAGTGTGGTCTCCTTTCTTGGGAGAAATAAGTTTGGGTAACCTCAACTTATGTCCAGTCCACATTACTGTGGTAGGAGGGGGAAGAAGAGTAGACTGCTCCAGTTTTTCTTTATGCTGTCTACCACAGTGCAGGTCAGCTGGCTCTTCCATGTATTCATGCCCCTGCTACAATGTTGAGCAGGCTGTGGAAGGCACAGTCCTTTCTTCTGATATCTGTGCTTCTGCTAGGTAGTTCTTGAATTTCAAGACATTATTGCCTCCCTCCCCTAAGCAATGGGTGAAGCCCACATCAGCTATTCACTCCTTTCCTGACCAGTCACTCAGGTACACGGGCCCAGTCTTGAAACACAGATCTCAGAGTCTGGGATTTATGTTATCAGAGTGCATGAATTTGGCAATGCTGTAGACAAAATGAAAACATTTTCCATGGGTGTGATAGAAACAGTTGCATATTCAGACTGACTAAGCAAAATTTTAATGCATTTCTTTTAAAGAAAGTAGCACAAGCCACAAGGGGAGGCAACATTTCTTCTTACCTGGCTTAGTCGTAGACCGGAGATTGCCAGCCACTGCTTGTTGTGGTCCTGATGGTATCCAACAATTTCTGTACTCCACATTTCTGAGCATGGGGAGAACATCCACTGGGGCTCCAGTTCTGTGAAAAAAAAACAACTAGAGCTACTCTGGATGGCAGACATTTTCTTCTTCAGTGACTTAACTGTCCTGCAGTGCATTCAGAGCTGTGGGACTAGGTGCCAGAGATTGAAGTCATTCACATTTACTCCTTCACTCTCAACTACCCTCTCTAGCTCTGTTACCACTAAACTTCTAGTAAGGCATAATGCTTTCTTGTTGAAAATAATATGGCTGATTGTATAATTTAGCAGATATGAAATGCAGTTCTCTCTTCTGAAAAAAATTTGAAATTCAGTTCTCTCTCTTCTGAAAAAAATTTGAAATTCAGTTCTCTCTCTTCTGAAAAATGTTGTAAAGACTATTGTACAACTTCTGCCATTCAAATGTTTTCGTCACTCCTGGTCTCCGTTTGTACATTGGGCACTTTCTTCCTAGGCCTCCACTGAAAATGGGTCATCTTCCCAGTCAGACTTTCCCAATAAGAAAAAAAAAATGTGCATTTACTTTAACATTGGTTTACTGGGATAGTATATCTAGGCCTAGCCTGGACTTCAGAGAAAGATTCCAAATAGTAAAGGGCCCAGTCCACAGATACTTGCAGTACACCACTGGTGACCTGGTAGAGATGGAGTCACTAACTTTGACAGTATATATTCTGCTGGTGAGACAGTTAGTTACCCATCTAGTGATGTAAGGGTTAAACATCTAGCTAGGGGAGTTTTTCAGTGATACCCAAGTGGGAGATTATTTTAGGCACAAAGCCAGACTGGGTTGGGCGTAGAGTTTGGAGGTCACCTATGTCTTTGTTGATCCTTTCCATAGCCTCATAGATGAGGCTGGTTAAGACTTATGGGTCTACAAGTCCCAGGGTTGGTTGATAGCCCCCCTTTATGCAAGGGGATTACTGTTGCTGTTCTGCATTCTGCTGGTACAAAACCACTTCTCAAAACTATGGTTAAAGAGAACAGCAAGTGGGTCAGCTAGGTCCGATTTAGATTTAGTAAGCAACCTAGGATATTTGGTCCCACTGAGGTCATGTTTTTGGCCTTGGAGAGCGCATATATGACGATCTCTAGCGATATTAGGTAAAGAACTGGTGTCAGGTATGCTTTGGGGTATGGCTGATGGGGATAGGGGGGGTGAAGCTTGCACTAAAATCGGTCAACTAGCAGATTAGCAAGTTCCTCGGATATAGTGTGAGTGGTACCATCTACTACCAATCTGGCACATAGCTGGGCATTTCCTTTTATTTCAGACATAGTTAAAGAATGCCTTATGATTGTCCTTGACTAGGGATGCTATTGTAGCTTCATGATTAGCTTTAGAGGACTTTACAAGAATTATGATTTCCTTGTTCAATCTATGGAGGGAATTCTTCCTCTGCAGAGGCAGTTGCCTCTTCTTGGACATCGGTTTCTTCCTTTTGTTATACAGTCTGTTTATATTATGCCCACTAGGGTGGCATGTTTTTTCGGGAGGGCGTGGTTTTAATCTGGTCAGGTACAACAGAGTCTGTACAGTTGCTAAGATGATTATACAGGGCAATAGTGTACATCTCTGCATAGGAGTCATTATTGCCTATGATCACAGGGGGTATGACACTTTTTATACCATCACTTAGTAGGCTGTAGCTTGCTTTGGAGAAGTTCCTTAGTTTATTTTGCTCCTTTGGAGGTGTGGGGTCCAGTAGTTACTTCAGATGAGACTGATTTATGGTCCAACCTTACCAGGGAGGGCATCACACAGGGGGCAGTGCAGTGACCACCCATGTTGGTGAGTACAATGTCAAGGACATTAGAGCTCGGCAGACTGTTTGCTCCAGAGCATTTGCATTGATAAAGCCCAGGATCCTCTGGACAAGCATGTTTGAGCTTGTGTACATTACCCAGTCGATGGAGGGATAATTGAAATCTCCCTTGACCAAGGGCATGTCTGAGCTTGTGTACATTACCCAGTCGATGGAGGGATAATTGAAATCTCCCTTGACCAAGGGCATGTTTGAGCTTGTGTACATTACCCAGTCGATGGAGGGATAATTGAAATCTCCCTTGACCAAGGGCATGTCTGAGCTTGTGTACATTACCCAGTCGATGGAGGGATAATTGAAATCTCCCTTGACCAAGGGCATGTTTGAGCTTGTGTACATTACCCAGTCGATGGAGGGATAATTGAAATCTCCCTTGACCAAGGGCATGTCTGAGCTTGTGTACATTACCCAGTCGATGGAGGGATAATTGAAATCTCCCTTGACCAAGGTGTTTGGCTGTATGGTGACTCCATTAAGTCCAGGTAGGCATTGTGCTTTTCTTGGTTCATGGAGGGGGACCTATAGCTAGCAATGATGTGGTAGGGTGTTTTGCCTATAGTTAATTGGGCATGGCGTAGTTAGAGAGAGTTGTACTGTTTGACCAATGTCGAGGTGCACTTGGCTTTAATGAAAATGATACACCACCACCTTTGGTTCTTTCACACATTCTGAGGTCTGAACGTGTGGAAGGCATTTGTAGCCTTGCACAGCTGGGGTGGTCTCTGCGGCCATGAACCATGTTTGTGACTGCACAGACAACAGCATCTTCCAAGGTGAGGACTGCTTCCATGTAGTGCAGTTTCGTGTTGAGACTCCAAACTTTAAGCAGCTATGTCAGAATTTTGTTTTGACACTGCCTAAAAAGGCACTATGGGGTAGGCAAGCACCTTAGCGAGTATCCGAAAGCCTTAGGGAGACAGGTGCAAACCATCTCTGACAAAGCATCGTGACCTGTTGACCATGTCTTCCCAGGCTGACAAATACCGAATCCCCCTGGAATGACACCAGAAGCCAAGCCAATTGTTGAAGTCAAGTCATTTTTTTTTTTGTTTATATTGTGGCAGCATCCTAAGTGAAGATAGAAATGCTGCTTAGGGTTAGGGTCATACCTGCTTGGGACACAATCTGAGAGTTCATGTCTCTCTTTGTATAGTCCAGGGAGGTACAGCTCAAGTCATTCACCCCAACATGGAGTATGACAGTCATAACTGTGCTTGTTGACTGACCCAAGTGCATGCTTGATCTGATAGATCCTGGCACCTGACAGGCAGCTGACCATGACCTTGTCCAGCTTGGTGAGGGGGACATCTGTGTGTCTCACTATGGAGTCTATGACCAAGACATTAGGTTTTGAGGGGCTTTGCCTTAGGGGCTTATTTGGTGAGACACAGATGTGTGGGTTGTGCACAGTGGTTTTTCTACATGTTGAGGTGTGTGCGGATAATTTGCACTTGGAAGCTCTCCGATCTTTTGGTAGGCTTCTAGTGAGCATCTCTGTGTATATGAGTTTATGTGGTGCGTCTTGAACTTGCATGAGTGATGAAGTGTGTGAGCAGGCAACAAAAAAACAGCAAACAGGTTAAGTGAGGATTGTTTACAAATTGATACATCTCTCATACAGTATTTGTTTCAGAACTAAGTGGTTGTCAGTATTCATAAAGCAAATTACTACATTGTCTCAGGATGCCCAAGCCAATCAAACTTGCTGGAGAAATGGTGGGAAAGTGACCATCTATAATGGCAGGTTTATACTATAGTATTGTTGGGGAGTGGGTAAGTTAGATCAGTTTATGATGTAGGAATAACACAGGGGTTTATTCTGTTGACGGTTTAGGGTGAAGAGCTGTGGTAATGCTGCACAGTGTAGTTGAGTTGCCTGAAGAGTAACAGGGGACTTGTGAGGGTTCTACTGATAGAGGTCTAGGGAAAATGTAAGTTTCCAGGCGTTTGTGTCTATACAGGGCAGCACTAATCCCAGTTGTGCGATTGAAAGCTACAGGCAAAAACAAGGCTTAAATACATGCGAAATTCAACAGTTTTAAGACAAACTACTAATGGGAAAGCCCCAAACAGAGCCTTTCTCCAGCAATCCCAAACTAAGGTGGAACCTGAAGCTACATGCTTTTGCCACAAGGGTGCAGAGAGGCCATCTTTAGACGGCTGGTTTAGAACATAACTATACCAAACACCTTAGATTTAGCGAGTCTGAATCTAGCCTGGCAGTAGCACAGAATTTCAAAGTGCAGAAAAAAAAAAGCAGGCAAACAACAAAAATAAATCAGCAATTCAAATAATGTAAAGTGCAATACAGGCTTTAGTAGGAGTGTACTGTTGCAAAAAGTGTAGTTTGATGACTCTCTGCAGCAGATCATCTCACAGAACAGAGATCAAATTAATTTGCTCAAACTGCACATTTTCTGACTGGAGCTTGGAGATTAATTTTAAACCAAAGCCTTGCTAGATGTATGCAATAACCAACCTGTAGGGTGATGACATTGCTTACAGCTTTACTGTTAATTTGACTTGTAGCAGAGTGATTTTTGTGAAATTTTATTGCATTCTTCTCTAGAGTTTCTATTTAAACGTGAGGACTTGAGCTCCTCATCTGGGACTTAACCATCTGCAGCCTTATTAGTCAAGAAAAGCACAATTCTGTTTCTGGACCTTTGAAATGCTCATCTTTTTGGCTTGAGCAGAGGGCACCACATACCATTTATACTGGCACATTCATGATCATACCCCCTCCAGGGTTGTGGTTGAACATATGTATTGTGACTTTTTGCCTGTCCTGTGTAGACTTCATTGTCTAACAGTTATCTGCAAGTTAGCATTCTAACTTTTTGATGATATTGTTATATTAAATGATCACATTTAACATAATGTGGAATATGGATATTTGCCTGCATTTCCTTCTTGTTATGGCAACTTTTAGGTGGGTATAAGAAAGTAAGAGCAACTACATGGGGAGAAGAACATGATATGGCTGCTCTGGTCCTTCACCATATCCCTCCATCAAAACAGTATATACTATTTTTCTTCATCTTATGCTCACCTTTTATATTCCAATGATAAACATCTCCAGATGTGATGACAGCCAGTGTGTCAGAATCAAGCCAAATCCAGAAGGTGATCCTTTGCCAGAAATCATACTGTCTGTAGAGATTTTTCTTTTCAACGTCATAAATCTGTGTTACGCTTCCCGCTTAAAAATGGAAACAAAAAAAGGGACACATTTTGTCAACAAAATGTATGCCAAAATGCAAACTAACTTTAAACTCTTCACAAAGTACTTTATCTATGTTATGGTCACTATCGGATTTCCATTTTTTATTATGCAGTTACTGACATTTCTTCTGATGAGTGGACAAGTTCAGGAGCCCTCCTGGCACACCTTGTATTTTTCTAGCAGCCAGACCAGAATGAGGGTGTGGATTGTTCAAGAATACTAGACAGCTCAGAATGGGAATGTGGACTGGTCAGTAGTTACCACAGAAGGACAAAAATGGGACAGGAAGTTTGGTCAGGCTTACATAGTGATAAAGTAGTCCATTTATTACCCGAATTGGTACTTACTGATCCATTTAGCCCATTTCAAAAATGGCCTTAGCCCCGATAAGTAATAGAGGCCTGCAGACAGCAGCACAACAAAAGTTTGACATTTTACACAATACTTCATAAAGAGATGCACAAAACCCTGTACCTGGGAACAAAGGAGTAAAGCACTTATTACATCCCAAATGACCCAGTTTGGAGTAGTACTCCATATGCTGCCAGAAAGAACTAGATGGAGATGAATGGGAATAAGCATCCTGGAGGAAGGACAGCAGTGTGATCCCAGTGCAAGAGTGTTACTTTGGAGAAGGCCTAAGACTGCAGTGCCATACAAACAAAGACCAAACACAGAAGCATTCACTTGGATATTACACCAGTCACCAGCAGATAAAGTGCAAAGTAAAAATCCCCACTCAGACCGGTTGGTAGCAGTCTGTTGCCCCCATTGCCAATTTTATGAGGCAAATCCCACTGAAGAGAAAAAAGCTGAAATTGAAAAGCAGCGGAAGATGTAAGTGTGTTATAAGTTTTACAGAAGTTATTCCGCAGTCCCAGATGGGGAGATTAAAGTTATACAGTACTTTTCTAATTGTAAAGGAAGACTGACATTATGTTGGTGACAGTTGTTGACAGGATGACCGTTTTATTTTTAGTGGCACACGTGATCGATTATTTGAGCTATGGCTCACTCCTACAAGATTCATCAGGGTAGTTCATAGGTTCATACTAGGCTATCTGCCCTAGGGCATTTATAAGCCTATCCAGAATGTGTTTGACTTTCGCCACCCATTTTAAATTTATTTTGCTATGCCCTTTTTCGAGGTTAGTATACTGTGCCTCTGTCTAACAGTGACACAGAAGTGATACCCGGGGTAAACCTACGATCTCCCATCCACTCATCAAGATTCCTCTTGAAGAGAGTCAATGAGGGACTCTGCCTAACCTGGACTGGGATTTTATTCCAGAGTGAAGGGAGCCTCTGGGTTATGAATCTGTCCCTCCAGCATGTCCTATTTATTTCAGTGCTGAGGTTCAAGTCTCTCGAGCGCTTAGCTCGATGGGATTTGGATTTTCTGAGGTGCAGCATGTCCATTAATTCCGGGTTGGACATGGCTTTATACGTCGGGCACAGATCGCCTCTAAACAGGCGGTATGCCACTGAGTAGAGCTGGAGTTTCTTTAACCGGGCAGCATATGGCATCTGTTTGAGCCCTTTGATCCTCTTGGTGAGGTACTTTTGGGGTTTTTCCAGTGGTTGCAGGTGTCTGGTAAGGTACATCCCAAAAGGGGCATTGTACTCAATTATGGGCCTGATGAGGGATGAGTAAAGAGGCACGATGACCTCCCCTGATCTAGATGTGAATCCCTTCATGATTAGGTGGGCTATATAAAATGTTCTTCTAACCACTTTGGCCACGTGGTTGTCAAATGAGAGATTGCTATCATCTTGCGTCCCCAGGTCCCTAATTACTACTTCTGTACTTAATGTACTTCATGGATTACCACCTATGTGGTAATTTGTGGGCACTTTGTTTTTGCCAAAGGGGATGACTATACACTTTTTGGCATTTAGCTTGAGGCCATGGCTCTGGCACCAGTTGTCTTGTTTCTATGAGGCCCTTTTGGAGGATGCTTGTGTCGGCTGGAGAGTCGATTATGGCGCCCAGTTTGCAGTCATCTGTGAACTTGGTCAGCCACAGTCCTTCCGTGTTGGCCTGTACCTCCGAGAAATATATACCGAACAAGAGAGGTCCCAGGACTGAGCCTTGTGGGGAAACCACTTGTAACTGGTTTGGAGTCTGACATGGCTCCAGCAATTCTAACCATGTGGGTTCTGTCCTTGAGCCAGTTTGCAATCCATCTAGTGACATAGGGGTTTATATTTAAGCTGGTGAGCTTATCTATAATGCCTGAGTGGGGTATTGTATCGGAGGCTTTTGCGAGGTCCAGATAGGCAGTGTGGACCACCTTCCCCTCGTCAATGGTCTTGGTGTCTGTTTCAAAGAAATCAACCAGGTTTAAGAGGCAGGATCTGCCCTTAACAAAGCCGAACTGGGTAGGATCCAGTGTCTGTAGGTCCCCAATATCTTTATCTATGAGGTCCATGATGATCCTTTCCATAGCTTTGCAGACCAGGCTAATCAGGCTTATGGGGCGATAGTTTCCAGGATCCGTTGAGGTACCACCTTTATGGAGAGGGACCACTGTTGCTGTACGCCACTCTTTGGGCACATATCCTGTAGTAAGGCTGAGATTGAACAGTAGTTTTATGTTTGGGTTCAGCTCTTCTTGGAGTTCATGTAGGATGCAGCCCGGGACACCGTCTGGTCCCATTGATGCTGTGTTTTTTGCTTTGGAGAGGGCAGCTCTTACCTGAGCATCTGAGATGTCAGGGGGGCAGCATTCTGCTGGGATAGATATTTGCCCTTTTGGTGGGGAGGGGGGGGGAGTTTGCGCTGAACCTGTCAGCTAGGATGTTGGCAATGTCTGTGGGTTCGGTGTATTTTTTGTCATTTTGTATGCTTTTCTGTCAGCTGTCCCCGATTTTGTCTTAAAACTTTGCTCTGTCCTTTCTAATATCTTCTTAAACTGGTGATTGTGAGAAAAGGTGGTGGGTTGCGCTTAATGGTTTCAGTTATTGGAGTTGTAGTTTTGTTTTTATTTAGCAAATATATATTCGCTTAAATTGTTTTATTTTTGTCAGTAATATTAGTACTATTTTAAAGAGTGTACCTGAGAATTTGTGGATTTGTTATAAATGTTTAAAAGCTATGTTTGCATTATAGGTGGAAGAGCAGTAGAACAGTATTCAGAGGTTGGGAGGGTGGCCTAATGGTTAAGGTGTTTGCCTAACAAACACAAGGTGTGGGGTTTGAGTCTCATAAGGGATAATTGGCTAGGCTTAAAATGGCTCGCAAGGGCAGTTAGCTTAGTACTAATCTATGAACCTATGAACCTAAGAGAGAGGAGCCTTTCCAACAGGTAAGTGGGATGCACTGGCCACAGAGAGAATGAAAGTTCTGTAGGTCACCAAATGTATCTCAGTGGTCAGAATGCGAAGGAGACAAATTATGCAAGACATTTCCTGTAGCAAGTTCTTATTGTGTTGGTTAGCATCTGCCTTATTGCTGTATGGCCTTAATACTTATTTAACAGGATGTGGTTGCCATTCATACTGAAGATGTGTAACACGACAGGAGTGAAATGCAACATTCAAAGAAATACATTGCGAAGTTACACTATGGTATTCAGAAAAAGGCTACATTATAAATACTGGCTTCATCAGAAATAAAGACATAAATTAAATTCCCTTATTTAATGTACAGCCATCTTTATAGGAAAACTTTAAGTATTCTCTTTCAGCAAGCCCTTTAATCCTTCAAACATTAAAAGGTAGTGAAGTCCACAAGCTGATCATTCTTGAGGAGTGAAAGCAAGGCACTCAGGTGCTTCAGTCAAAAAAAAAATGCTTTGCTTGTTTTGTAGACCTCCAGGTATAAAATGCCTTAATTTAATATGTATGTGAATCCTGTAGAAATTATGTGTGTATATTTCTATATTATGATTATCCAAATCAAACCTCCCTCACCATCATTTCTTCTTTGGGTAAAATACCTACAGCCCCATTCATTCCCCTAGAAGTGAGGGCTGAGCTGGCCATGATGCCATAACCTGCTTGGGGGGCTGGCTTTTCTGCTTAAGCTCCAACTTCACAGTACATGCCCAGCAACATGCTGTGGAGTTTTGCATGCAGCAAGTATCAAGAGGGCATGTCACTCACTTTCAGAAGTGACATAACTCAAGACCACTCTGCCCCCCCTTGAAGCCACCACTCACTTGTGGTCCCCGGTCTCCACAAAGGATTCTACCTGCTGTGATCATGTGCTCTGTTACCCTTCCCATGAAGAGAAGTACAACCTCATTCCTCCTTGCTTCACCCCTGTACCAGTCGGTGCCTGCACCTCTAATCAAACTTGAGGCACCTGGCTCTTAGTCAGGACTTTATACTGGTTCAGCATAGAAGCTGGAGCGATCTTCTTTCAATACATAACACAGTAGTGACATGTCTGGATACAGCAGCCCCAAGACATCTTATCATAGGGGAGACAGTCCCATTTGCTCATTAAGCCCATAGTTACAAGTGTTTAGGACTCTACAGACACCCTGGACTGATTTTACATATGTGCAAAATATAAGCATAGCTGTACCTACTCTTGTTCAAGACAGTTATGAGATTCAGAATTCTTACTTCTGTGCTACGCTCATGATCTCCTTTGTATAGATGTCAAATAGTAGATCCAGTTGGAGTTTACGTGTGCGCACACACGTGCACTACTTCGAAGTTAGTACCATCTGCAGAAGCTCACGGTTTGTGGACAGGGTGGCACTCTGATGACTATGGCTATGACCTTAATAAAGCTTACTACCAGTAAGCGAGAAATTAAATATTTTTTTTTTGCAGTCAGTTGAGAACTCAAGTGTCACTTCACACTAATGCTAACACAACTGCATAAAGAACAAACCAGCATGAAATGGAGCATCTAATTAACAAAAGCTGGGAATAAAACATTTAAGTCACAGATATGAGTGTAGCATTTGATAGATGCGCCAACCATACTGGATTCCCAACCACTCGGTACATTTATTCATAAAGGAATGGAGATGCAATCATTTTAATTTTAAAAATGTTGCCTTGTGAAGACCTTCATAACATTTACAAGTCTCAAGCTTGGCAACCTTTCTTTAAAGCTGCTTGGGAAAAATATTGTGAAATTTAGCCCCAAGGCAAATTACAGTGCTAGCTGAATGCCTTCAGACTGATTCACAATATAAAGTTATTCCATGAATTCAAAGGTTAATTTGCAGTAGATATTGTGATAGGTCTTCTGTTGACTAAATAGTGAGTCTGATTAAATTGTTTTGTATTACACTTGGGCAGAATAACTGAAGCTCAACATGTATCGAACGGCTTAAATTGAAAATGCAGTTCAAAGTCGCTCTTGTGGGGGGCTGCAACCCCCGCTAATTATATATATATCAAGTCAGAGATCACACTACAATGGGGAAAGGGCAAATTTTGCGACCTTCACTGTACCGCGATCTCGCAAATCATACTTCGATGAACGGCATTTTTGATATTAAAGTTGTTCGATTAACATCCTTTTCGATGCTATGATATAGACCCGCATTATTTGGATCCCAAAAATATATACTTTTCCTAACTTTTTCAGAAAATTCAGTCTAGTAGCTTATTATGGGCGGCGCAGTGGTGCAGCGGTTAGCATTGTTGCCTCACAGCAAGAGGTTCTCCAGTTCTATTCTCAGCTGGGGTGCATTCTGTACAGAGTCTGCATGACCTCCCTGTGTTCCCCTGGGTTTCTTCTGGGTGCTCCCATTTCCTCCCACACTCCAAAGACATGCAGTAGGTGGATTGGACACTAAAATTGGCCCGAGGTGTGTGTGTGGTACACCCTCAGAGGCGTGTTGGGTGCCAGGCTAGCAACCAGCACCCATAAAAAAACAACCATTACAGAAATGTGTTAGACAGGCACACATTAATGATGTGCTGAATGGCACATACGGAACAGAGAGAGAGAGAAGCTTATTATGCATCTAATCTCCTCTACATTCTTGCATGTGGATGGAAGAAATATTCCCGTGCCACTCAAATTGCAAAAGAGAAAACCTCAGGGAAAAAGGAAGGAAAATCTCAAGACACAATAACTAGAAAATTACCTTGCAATGGCCTGTGTTCATGTACAGATTATAAAACTGGTTTCTAATAGAACTCTTAGGGGCTGTGTCATGCCCTGCCCTGAACTTGTATTTGACGTTTAAAAACATTTCATCACAGAGCTCAGTTATACAGACTGGGGTACTTTTCAGCACATTCAGTTCTTATGATTGCTGAAGTCAGGAATTAGGATCAGAGTGTAAATTGAAGGGAGGATGAAAAACAGCTTTGTGACAAGAGAACACGGCACACACACCAAAACCAAAAGTAATACATATGTCAACTGGGAGAGTTTTACTGCAAGTCTGTCAAGGCAGAACATGTGACACATTATTAGAACTGAACAGCACAGTGTGTTGCAACAATACCTTGTATTCAAATCCCACCCAACCCCACCCAAAACAGTCTGCCTTTTGCTTTTTCTGTAAACTGCAATCATATTTTGTTAATAAAAAAAATCCAGACACACCCAATTTAACCTCCATGACAGCTGCACACTGGTAGTCTGGCCAGTAAAATTCTCAGCACTAATACTGAAATGCTTATTTTCTTAGTGTCAAAGTAGCAAATCTATTTACAAAATGCCCAGTGTGGTTGTTCTTTATAATTTTAAGTGCAAAAAATGCCAGTACAACTCTTGTATTGTCCTAGCCCACACAAATCCGGAATTATTTAAAATTAACTGATGAGGCTGACTTCTAGTTGCCCTCGTCTCTACTTGCAATGGGGGGGGGGGGGGGGGCAAACTAGAGAGAATGTGCATCATTGTCCATGATCTTAGCAAAATCTGTTTTATTGCTGGCTTTCATGAAAAACAGTGCTGTAATGTCAGTAGCAAGTATAGTACACACATACCAGGGTTAGGAAAATAGTATAAAGTGAGCTGTAGTGGTTATGGGGGTGGGGTCAAGGTAACAGAAGAGAGAAGATTCCACTATTATATAGTGAAGCTACACTTATCAAAAGCTTCTTCAGGACAAAAGTGAAAAGCCAAAAGCTTTGCAGAGCAACCCCCATTGCCATACACTAACTAAATGGTCAGAGAACCAGAGTGAAATGGAAACTTTGCAACAATTCCCTGCGAATTCATTCAAGTAACTTTTGACATAAAATTGGCTTTAGCCACAATTATGTAGAGCGGCACACTAAAATTCTATTAGATTAAAAGAACTACCTACACCACTGAAGGGTGTAGCCCTTGTCTCTCTCTTCCCTGCTCGCTCCTGTGTCCCACCCATAAAGACTACATTTCCCGACTTTGTCTCCAGCAACCCTGGTCTCTCAGAATGCTCTGCTCCATTTAAAACCCTACCCGGGAAACGGCACTTTCCTTTTCCTAATGGCTCTCCCATACCGTCCCAGCTGCAGCAGTTCTGGTGGACTAAAAGCCGTTTTTCTATACAGTTCCTCTCATTGTATGCCATGCACTAAGGTAATCCCTTAGCACTATTATTTACTGCAACCAAACTAATGTGTTGAACCTGCCTGAATAACTGATATTTCTAAAGTATATGTCTATCATATAATCAAACTGTGCATGTGTGTACAAGTATGACTAGCAGAGGACTCTGAACCAGAGCGGAACAACTGTGCACTCTGTATGTATGATACTGTTATGTACATTTGGTTACGGTTATAAATGATCTTAATAGAACAGTGAATCACGGCTAAATGATTATACAGCCATTTCTGCATACCCTTGTAATAAGGCTGTATGTTTGTAAAAGGCAGTAAATCCACTATTTCGTCCCCTCATTGTTGGTGATACCCACATCTGTGCATCGGCATGGGCTATAGATATATATATATCTTTGTTTTAGTGTACTTGCGTGATGGTTATAGCTATAGTTACAGATCTTGCTTTCAGACTAGCCCAAAGGCTCACGCATTGTTACATATATATCTTTGTTTTAGTGTACTTACGTGATGGTTATAGCTATAGTTACAGATCTTGCTTTCAGACTAGCCCAAAGGCTCACGCATTGTTACTGCAATCAGTGCTTACACTGCTAGTCGCAGTCTATGGTCTGTTGCATAACAAAACCTTGAAACAGTTCTCTAGGTGACCAACTGCTGTGTTGCATATTTCGGTACACGTGTAACTGTGTGCAAGTATTTAGAGACCAGTATTCGCTTAAATATGCTAAACTGTATTAATATGATGTTTAACAGTGTGCAAGTATCTTGACAGTATTTGCTTAATTGTGCTGAACTGCATTAATGCAGTGTATTAAGCATAAAGTTTGAATGTAGAATCCAGAGTCACATCACTTTATGGTATCTTAACTTCCTTACTTGTTAACTGCTACTTTCACGTTGTGGGTTCAGTCAGTGAGCCAGTTGGCAACCCATCTTGTAACATAAGGATCAATAGCAAAAACAGCTTAGAAACCGGCAAACACTCCATACCGATACATTAACTACTCTTTCAACACCTAGTATCCTCGTCACACCAATCAAACTTCTTTAATATAGACCGTGCCTATTGTCTAGCCCCAAACAACTTTTCATTCAAGTAAAAGACTGGCAAAAAATTGGCTTTAACCACAATTATGTGGAGCGACACACTCTAAATTCTATTAGAACTCCCTGCTGGTCCCCCTAGCTCTTAGTGCTGCTACTTTACTTTAACTACTGATTGTTGGCCCTCACTAACGCTCAGGGACTTTGCTTCCCTACCCCCATTCCCACCCACCCCCACTTCACTTACATTTAATCCAACATTTAGCTCCATCTCCCACTTACTCTTATCAAATACCTACTCACTTACCAACCCTTTCACCTCATCCAGTAGTTTACAGCCCAAACAACCTTATCCACTCTACCTACTTAAATACAAAATGCTTCAACTAAAAGGTAGCCATATTCTACTCACTTAACTTTAGTTGGCTAATACTATTAAACATATAAACATATACCACCTCCTGCAATTCAACACCAATCTATATCCAAATACTCAGACATCCCCAGCCCATAAAGGCAAACACCCAAACAGCTTTTCAAACATATCTGCTAGCCTGACTATTACCAATACTTTGTAAAACGGTGAATAATCAAATCACTCATTAATATCTACTCCCAAACCAAGTCTGAATCTTCTAAAAACACCATTAAAAAACCACCACCAACACTCTCCTTACTTCAACAATCTAAATCAATGCGGCAACATCCACCTCAAACCTGGACCCCCACAAAAACCACACTCCACTCCAGACAAAAAGCCCCTAAAAAAGATATTAGTCACCTTAAACATCTGCAGTTTATGCAACAAAATAAAATAATTTTGGGCATGGCTAACACATTACTCCCCAGACTTAGTCGCAGTTACTGAAACCTGGCTAAAGTCACATATCAAAGAGACAGAACTCCTCCCAGACTATAATACAGTAAGAAGGACAGATAAGAAGGACAGAATCAACAAAAACAGGTGGTATTGCCATAATCTATCCTAAAAATATACTATCCTTCCATCCCCTAAAGATATTCCCACCTTTGGTAGTGCAGAAATTCTCATTGCATTACTAAAACTCAACAGCCATAAAATAACTTTTGTATCATAACAGTCTATATTTCCCCAGGCCAAAATATCCCAGTACTGGAAAACAAACATTCTCTTTGGTATCCAAAAATATCTCCAGTGAAACAGTAATCATGGGAGATGTCACTATCAATTGGCTAAACCTTTCCACAGACTCAACAGCTCATAGTATCCAACTTCATGGTTTTACAGTTAATCACATTACCTACTAGAATACATAATAACCCAAGCTCAGGCTTCAACTGGATCCTGGTCTCTGACCCTCTCAAATATTGCAACTCCAACACCCTACCTAACTCACTCAGTAACCATCTCCCTGCTTATACCCATAGAACCACCTCCCAAATACAGAAAACCCACACTTACAAGACATCCAGAAACCTAACAAAGTTTAACCAGGAACTATACAACAGCTTATTAAAAGCAATCAGCTGGACCCCATTAAAAACTTTACCTTTAGAGGAGGCGGTCAACCACTTAAATAAAACTTTCCTAGCCTAGATACATTTAATGACTTGGCCCATCTCAGAACTAAAAGAGAATCTAACCATGCACCTTGTTTAACCAAAATCAACCAAACAAATATTACTAAATAGAGAGAGCCCAGAATGAACAGATAAACAGGCAACTACGTACTACAGCTAAAAAAATAATGCTGGTAAGAAAAAATACTTTTCCCAGCAACTAACCAACCATAAAAACAACCCAGAAACATTTTTTGAAAACTATAAAACCATACTCACTGCAGGATCCACACAAAACCCTAACCCAAATGTAAATAAGACACCATCCGAAATAGCTAATATGTTCAATTCCAACTTCATTGATAGCATCACTTCACTAATCACAAACCTTAACCATTCTACCATTCTACAACTCCTAACAATCTCGAAACCTCACATAACTCCAACCAAGATCCAGCAATTCCTCCTCTTTTCAACCTGCTCCCACTTCACTAATTCGTAAATGTTTTCTCAAACTTAAACCATGCTCATGTTCCTCAGACAGCCTTCCACCAGAATACTTAAACTTGCTACAGACTCCATTGCCTTTCCAGTTAGCATCCTTATTAACAGGTCCATCTCCAATTCCTATGCCCCAATCCTCTGGAAAAAATATCTGTCATAGCCCCTTTACACAAAGGGGGGAAATCCACTGAATTTACAAACGACAGACCCATCTCCATCCTCTAACCACTTTCCAAACTACTCGAAAAATGTATACATATTCAATTACTTAACCACCCCACCCTTAATAATCTACTTACATCCACCCAGCATGGCTTCAGGCCATCCCACAGTACCATAACAGCTCTGATGTCTTTCACAGACCTAGTTAATAAGTCTAGGGATTCCAACCTACACACATCCTTTACACCTACACACATCCTTTATAGCGTTAGACCTGTCAAAGGCCTTTAACATGGTCTCACAGAAAATACTCCAGCAACTAACAGCAGTAGGTTGCTGACCAATCTCCACACAATGGTTTAGTAGTTACTTAACCAGTAGACAATAGTGTGTAAAACGGCAAGGCTGCCTATCAATACCAAACCAATAAAACAGTAGTTCCACAGGGGTCCATCCTGGGACCCATCTTCTTTAATATATTCATTAATAACCTTCACACAACCTGTCATAGCACTAATTCAGTACTCTGATTCAACTACTATCACCTCCTCTGACAATATCCCCGATCTACTGAAATAAGCACAGAGCACATTTACCTCCATAGAGTCATGGCTAAACACACAACTATTGCTTAGCCCTAACAAAACCAAACTAAATTTTTTTTCTCCCAGAATCAACATATAATTCAAAATATACTCCCATAACAATGCAGAGACTGAAATTGTTACTAATGCCAAATGGAGTCATCATAGGCAATAAGCTCTCGTATGACCAACACATTCTTAATGCCATAAAAAAACTCACTTCAAACTAGGAACTCTCTACAGACAAAAATCTACATGGACCCAAGCTGGCAAATAACTAGCTTATCCCCTCCCTTCTCTATGGTGTGTCTGCATTCACTAACCTGCAGGCCTCTCTGAAAACTAAACTTCAGTCTCATTACTAAAATTGCAAAATTCGCCACTAATTCATCCTACCATACCCATCACTGCAACGCTCTCAAGGAACTAAATTGGCTGGAATTCCCCCATTACCTCGATTACCTACAACTAACTATGGCATATAAATAATATACAAGTCTGATAGCTGCGCAGTCATGACATCCTCCACACCTGCTGTCCCCAGTCGTAAGACATCCTGCACACCTACTGTCCCACTTAATCTCCACTCAAATAATAAGCAACTTCTAGGCTTCTACAAACCTAAAAAGAGCCAAGTGTCTCTGTTCTTATGCCATAGCTAAACTCTGGAACAACCTCCCAAACAACATTATGAGAATTTAACAGCCCATAAATTTCAAGGTTGCTCTAAAGAACTAACTCTACAACTCTTGGACCTGTCCTTGCCAAACTCACACCCCTTCGCCCCCCCACACCACACCACTTCCTTGCCACCTTTCCTTAAACATCCCACCAGCCTTCCTACTTCAACTGTCAAGACACTACCCACCCACCACATATATACCCTTCATACCCTTCCTCCCATCCACCACATATATACCCTTCATACCCTTCCTCCCATCTATTGTACTTCACGTATCCATCTCTTCTACTATTTAATCCTTTTCCCCACAAATCCCTACCAGACATTTTCTGTTTTTCATTATTTCACTGTATAATATATACTTGTAAGATAAATACCCTGTAATCTGATATATTGAAATATTGTATTCTCTAAACTTTGATTGCATCTTTAAACTTTCATATGCTTAAGCTGGCAGACTTCGTGATGGGTGACCTAATAATATGAGAGTTGATTTGTGGACCTTAGCTGCAGCCACAAAAAAGCAAAGGAGGAAAGATTTTGATGAACTTAAATAAAGGAAGAGAGAGAGAGAGAGAGAGAGAGAGAGAGAGAGAGAGAGAGAGAATGAATCTTGGGTCAATGTGTGTGCTCCATAAACTAGAAGCAGGCCTCTGGACTTCAGAAGGATAGATCCCTATGGAAAAAAAAATAGGGCAATGCATCTGAAAAGCTGTTTACTTTTGTGCTCTTCATATGTAATACTTATCACAATGGCTCAAAAGCACAAGATTCTGCCATCCGGGAATAGTACAGCTAACGCATGCCTTTCTCCATGTTCATAATTGGCACTACTAGCAGTCGGAAAGATCCTGAACACTACATCTTACTGAAATGAGGAGAGGGAGAAACAGTTTGCTCAAATAAGTGTTCTGCTGCTCATCTGTGGTACTACTGTAATGCTGGTGTACAAGAACATTGCATGCCCATCACCAGGGATTAGTACATCTCTTAGACTGTTCTACCGGACATTTTTAACATTACTGCATGCCACCATCAGGAAAAGACAGTTTCTTCCCCTCATCAGTTACTCTGTTATGGAACACCACCAGAGCATTATCTGCTACTGTGAGGTAGTAAACAAGGCTGCCACGCTAATGTTAATATAATCAATGTCTTTCTTACAAATAAAGATGAGGTAGTAAACAGGGCTGCCACGCTAATGTTAATATAATCAATATCTTTCTTACAAATAAAGATGGTCCCAAAACGTTACACTGTGCTGTATGGGAGCAGCTCTGCAGTGCTGCTAGGGCACTATATGCAACCATCAGGCAATCAAGGACACTGCCATTAATTAGAATACCCGACCCTCAGCGGCCCTGTCCAATCAATGCTCATTAATCAGATTGATACCAGACTTGCAGTAGCACTGTAAGACCATTGCTCCTTTGCATTAGTGGCACTATAGTGAGACTGAAACACTGCATGTTACAAAAGTTGAACTGGTGTTGTGCCCTTGGTAAAAATCTCAAATTATAGCTATGCGATAGGTGCTCTTACCATCCATGATGCTGCCACATATCAGAATGGTGCCATAGCTCAGCAATCTGATAGGCACCATTAGTGCCAGGTGTCCGAATTGTGCCAAAATGCAGCCAACTGACTGATTCATTAATGCCAGGTATCTGAATGGTGTCATAGTACAGCAAACTGATTGGGTTCTATTAGTACCAGGTGTCAGAATGATGCCAAGCATAGCGAAATGATTGGTTTATATTAGTGCCAAGTGTCAGAATGGTGCCATAGTACCAGCTGTCTGAATGATGCTACAACACCGTTATCAAACTTGCCTCTAATCATTAGTGCCACATGTCACAGTTGTGCCGGGCAGCAGCTGTTTAATAGGTACTCACACTTTGCTGCAGTTCATTTCAGTGCAGGTCAGCAATTGGTACTGAGAATGCTTGCTTATTTAGGTTCATAGGTGTGTCCTAGACTAATGGCCGTAGAGCCTTTAGAAGCCTAGCCCACAGGATTTCCCTGGCATCGTGCCAACCGGCCTTAGTTCCCAGTGCCTTTGTCGAGGAAAGCCACTGGAGTGATCCCCGGGGTGAATTTTCTATTTCCCATCCACTCATCAAGATTTCTCTTGAAGAGGGCCAGTGAGGTGCTCTGTTTGACATGTATGGCAAGTCTATTCCATAACATGGGCAGTCTCTGGGTTATGAACCTGTCCCTCCAGCATGTTCTGTTGATTGTGGTAATGAGGTTTGAGATCTCTGAAGCATGTGGTGTGGAGGGCTTGGAATTTCTTTAGATGTAGCATTTCTAACAGTGCTGGATCAGACATGGCTTTGTAAGTCAAGCAGAGATTGCCTCCAAGTAGGCGATATGAGACAGGGAATAGTTGGAGTTTTTTCAGTCTGTCCATACAGGACAAGTGTTATGATTGGCCTAATGAGGGAAGAGTAGAGGGAGACAATGACTTCCTTCTTCCTGGATGTAAATCCCTTAGTAATGAGATGTGCCACATAGGGCTTTCTGACCACAGTGGCAATGTGGTGGTCAAAAGAGAGGTTACTGTCAACCTGTGTTCCCAGATCTCCAAAGGATCCACTTTGAATCATCGAATGTTCAGAACATAGACGTTCTGATAATAGAGACCAGAACATTGATGTTCAGAACATCGAAGGTTCAAAATGAACCAAACAAAAAAAAAAAAAAAAAAAAAAAAAAACTATTTCATGCACAGGGGCTTTGGCCCCCAGCCCCTCACACCCCCCCCTACTTTAATATTCCAACTCTGAGATCGCACTACAGTGGGGTAAGGGAATCTCCCATTTACCGCTATATGCGGTAGCGCTAAATGGGAGATTTCCCGTACCCTGCCTGCAATGCCAACACTCAGATGACACACACACACACACACACACACAACATGCAGGGCACCTTGCTGCCCTGCATACACATCCAAAATTCTACAATTTTACTTACCTGGCACTTCCACTTTAAACCTTCGATGTTCTGGTCTTGTTGATCAGAATTTCGATGTTTTGAACATTCGATGATTCAAAGTGGAACCCTTATAACACCTTCTGTGTTCAATGAACTACCATCAATGTGGTAATTCATGGGAACCAGGTTTTTCCCAAAGGGAATGAAGACACATTTTTTGCCATTGGGCTTAAGACCACGATTCTGACACCACTCGGTCTCAGTGAGGCCTTTATGTAGGATGTAAACTTGGAGAATTAATAATGGCTCCCGACTTGCAATCGTCTGCGAACTTTGTCAGACAGAGTCCCTTCGTGTTGGCCTGGACTTCAGATAAGTAGTTACCAAATAGGAGAGGACCCACGACCGAACCCTGTGGGACTCTACTCATGACTGGTCGGCAGTCTGATGTCGAGTCAGCTACTCTCACACTGTGGGTTCTGTGAGCCAGTTTGCAACCCACCTAGTGATATAGGGGTTGATGCCTAGACTTAGTGAGTTTTTTTATTATTCCCGAGTGGGGAATGGTATCAAAGTCCTTGGCCAGATCAAGGTAGGCTGTATGAACCACCTTGCCTTCATCCACAGCTCTGGTGACTGACTCAAAGAAGTCGACCAGGTTGAGCAGGCATGATCTCCACTTCACAAAAACAAACTGTGTGGGATCCAAGGTTTGGACATTCCCTATATCCTTATTTATTAGGTCCATGATGATGCTTTCCATAGCTTTGCATATCAGACTAGTCAGGTTAATGGGACGATAATTCCCAGGGTCTATAGGTGCTCCTTCTTTATGGAGAGACAAGATGATCAGCTTTAACAATTGGCTTAATGTCTGGTGTCATTCAAAGGGGATCCAGTGTCTGTCTGCCTGGGATGATGGAAACCATCCAGGTGCAACTAACCATAGGCAAAAACTTCTACAAATTTGTAGCATGCTACAGGCCACCCTCTCAAACTCAGGACCCCACACAGCCTGCTGACACTGGAGGGTATAAATGTATCTATCTCCAAACACCATCATGGGAGACTTCAACTACCCGAATATAGACTGGGAACGATTACCAAGCCCTAACTTTCTAGCCCAAGGTTCCTGGGTTCATAAATTCCAAAATGCCAAATGAATGCTGGCTAGTTACTGTTCCCACCTATATGAGAAATATCTCATTACAAACATGGGACAAAATGCTCCAAAAACGAGTATATCCCTCATTGGTGAGATCAGATCTAGATCTCCTCATAATAATCTCACTCACTTCCCAACGCCCACCCCAAGACACAAAAAGACCATAAGAAAGAACTTCTCTAAAACCTCACTTCTAACTTCTGGTACATTTTAAGACTGGTGTGGTAGAGGAAGGCCCCTGACAAAGAGGAAACCACAACACAAATGCCTTCTGGAACACTACAAATGCCCAACACCTCCAGGACTGCATGGATCAAAAGGACTCTTCCACAAACAAGACTCTTTTCATTCTCTGTGGACCCCAGCCTGGTGGACCCCAGCCATTAACAAACTTTACAATAAGAGACAATAAGAGGAAAAAGCTAGAACAAAATCAATAAAAAAAATAAAAAAAAAATAAAAAATCTTAAAAAATAAAAAAATAATGAAAGCACTCATAAAAACAAGCTGAGAGAAAAAATAAGGAATCTATGGACATAAGGAAGGAGGATGCTCAGAATCAGCTATATGCTCAGAATTAGTCCAAAATGATACAAAAAAATATCCAAAACAGACATTGAAAACATACCCGGACATCTCAAATGCGCAGGGTGAAGCTGCTCTCTAAAGCAAAAAACAGCATCAATGGGACCGATGGTGTCCCCCCCTGCTGTGTGCTAAAGCTAAATGAGGAATTAAACCCGCTTTTAATGCGGCAGTGTTTAATCTCAGCCTTACCCAGGATACGTGTGGCGTCACGGCTACTGTGGCTGTGGTCCCACTCATTGGTGGCGCCTCTCACCCCACCCTGCTCTACCCCATAAGCTAATTACCTAGTCTGGCCAAAAAGCTATGGAGGGATCATACTGAGCTCATAAAACAAGATAGGGGGACTTGAAGATTGGACATTGGACCCGACCCAGTTTAGGGAGGCAGTTTGCTTTTTCACTTGAAGAGACTTCTTTTCGAACTTGGCCGACTTCTTCAGCCAGTCACCAGTCCATACAGCCTACCTTGACCTTGCAAACATTTTGACAGGCTTCACTGGTGAAGAAAAACTCGGTACTGTAGTAAAAATATTGTAGTCACAAGATGGGTTCAAATGTCAACCCCATAAACCACAAGGGTTGAGTTGAACAGCTTGCTGACAGAAACCCACATCTCTAGGAGTGTCTGGTGTCCCTAGACTCCTTCGGTCCCTTCCCTGGAAGTCTTCTGCTCCTTGGTCTCAGCTCCAATTGGAGGACTTTGGCTGACAAAGACAGGCCAATGACAGACTGACTTGAAGGACAAAGTTTGATGCCATCGGACTGGATATCCTTCCAGAAGGGACTCGACAAACAGATAGCTGGTGCCAGAGCCGGGGCCACCGGAAAGTTGCCCAAAAAAATGTATGAGTCATGCCCTTCCGAGAAAAAAGCCGTACCCACATAAACTACAAGGAAAAACCGCACCTAAAGGTTATAAGGATATAGGGGCAATCCAGGGGACCTAGAGCCTGTCTTTTTGGGGACCCACATTTTTTTTGAGTGGTTGAAAAGACCTTACTACATTGCAACCTGATCATGAAGGAGACCTGTCCAGATCTAGTAGGATCAATTGTTCCCCTGTATCTTCCTGTCATATGCTGCCAGATTGAAGAAACTCCAGCTCTATTCAGTCGCATACCGTCTGCTCAGAGGTGACATGTGCCTGATACAAGGCCATGTCCAACCCGAATTAATGGATGCTCACCTGCAAAACCAAAAAAACACAAAACCACCAAAACCCAAAGCTAATAAAAACCTTAGCACGGATATAAATAGACATGACTGGCTGGAGGATAGATTTAGAGAGAAGAGACTCCCCTGATGCTGAATAATAAATGGTCCATGTGAGGCAGAGCTCGCTCTGACTCTTTTGTTAGAGAAATCTAGACCTGTGGATGGAGATCGTGGGTTTAATCAATCATCTCTCACTGCTGGACAGAGAGGCACACAACAACATGGGCACACCTTAGGGCAGATAGCCTAGTATAAACCTATGAACCTATGAACCTATGAGAGGGATGACTGTAGCAGTGCACCATTCAGTAGGGACAAAACCAGAGGTGAAGCTGTGATTGAACAGGGCACACAGGTGAGGTGCCAGTTCACTCTGTAGTTCATGTAGAACACAGCCGGGGATATTGTCAGGTCCCATAGAAGCTGTATTCTTGGCCTTGAACAGTGCTGTTTTAACCTGTGCAGCAGTAATACTGGATGCCTGGCAATCTACTGGCGTTGTGATTAGTCCTGGGGGGGGGCAAATTTGGCACTGAATCCATCGGCCAGTATATTGGCAATATCTCTTGGCTCAGTATAGGAAGTACCATTGTGCAGTAGCTCAGAGCAAATCTGGGTATTACCGTGGAGATTTTTTACATAACTATAGAAGGCCTTGTAGTTTTCTTTACTATCTGCTGCAATCCTGTTTTCATAGCTAGCTTTAGGGGATTTGATGATATTTCAACTTTTTGTTGAGGCCGATAAGGAAGTTTTTCCAGTCTTGGGACTTCACCTTATTGCGCATCAGTTTCCAACTTCTGTTGTAGAGTTTATGGCAGGGGACCGCCAGATTGGCTTTTTTTTTTTGAGGAGAGAATCTTGGTTCTATTGGGTATGGCGGGATCCATACATTTGTGTACATGTTCGTACAGTATGGCGAGATCCATACATTTGTGTACATGTTCATACAGTGCATTGGTGTATGATTCGGCAGTCATGCAACAATTCTCCATTTGCATGGGTGCCATGAAGTTAGCCACCTCTGTTTTCAAGAGCCCAAAGTTAAGCTTTGGAGAAGTTTTTCATGGAGGTTACCTTTGGGGGGGGGGGGGGTAATTCCAAGGTGATTAGTTTGCGGTCAGAGCTGACTACTGGTGTAGAGCAACAGTTGCCCACGTTAGTAATGACCAGGTCAAGGATGTTGTTACCTCTAGTGGGGGTAAGAATGAGCTGGTCCAGGGCATTGGAATTAATGAATTCCAAGAAACGTTGGGCAAATGTATTGGTGCAAGTAGTTTTCCCAGTTAATGGAGGAGTAGTTGAAGTTGCCCAGTATGAGTGTGTTAGGATGAACCATAATATTTTCCAGGGTGCTTAGGAATGTGGAGTGCGAGTCTTGGGACATGGTTGGCAACCTATAGCAGGCTACAACCTGAAATCGCCATCTTATCCAGTGTTAGCTGCACCTGAAGTATCTCTGATGTGTTATGTTGGGCTACCAGTCTGGAATATGGAAACACCACCGCCTTTGGAGCTTCGGTCCAGGTTCTGGGGCCGAAAGGTGTGGAATGAGTTATAGCCTGGTAGTGCAGGGGTGCTTTCTGCTGCTTTAAACCAGGTCTCTGTTACAGCACAAATGTTGGATGTTCTCCATTTTGAGGAGTGCTTCGAGCGAGTGCATTTTGAAACTTAAACTTCGCGTTGAGCAGCATGACCCTCAGATTGCATTTGTCCGTAGCTGTTAAGGTGGTAATTTGGTCTTTGGAACACCGCCTAAAAAAGGCACTATAGGGGTGGCAAGAGCCTTGGCCAGTATCTGGAAGCCCAGGAGTGACAAATGCAGGCCATCTCTGGCAAAGTATCGAGGTCTGTCAATCATGTCATCCCAGGCAGACAGATACTGGATATCTTTGAATGACACCAGAAACTTAGCCAATTGTTGAAATCAATCATTTTGTGCTTGTACTATCATTCTGGGTGATGGTAGGATGCTTCTTATGGCTAGGGTCATACCCGCCTGGGCTACATAATCCGAGAGCTTCTTCATGTCTCTTTTCATGTAGTCCAGGGAGGTACATCTCAGGTCATTCACACCCATATGTACAATGACAGGGTCATATTTGTACCTGTTGTCGAGGGACCTGAGTGCGTGTGTTATATGGCGAATCCTGGCACCTGAAAGGGAGCAGACTGTTCCTTATTCAGCCTAGTGAGTGGGACATCAGTGTGCCTCACTATCTAGTCACCTATGACTAGTGTGTTGGGCATGCTGTTTTGCCTTATACCCTTTGGTTAAGTGGCACACTGTTTAGGAGAGTTGTGTGTCTCATGATTAGTGTTGTCGGGTGCATTTCTGCCTTGGAGGTCTCTGCTGTTTGGGTAGATTTTTATTGAGAGCCTCCACGAAGATGGGTGTGTGGTTTGTGTTTTTATGCGATGACAGTGCTGGTGTGTGTTCTGGAGGGCTGCGTGTTCCATGTGGTGTGGTGCAAGTGCAGACCTTCTCCCCTTGACCAGCTATTCCAGTCTTGGCTGGAGAGTGCATGTCTTCCAATTTGGATATACAAGTGCATCTCTCGCAAGTCTGAGTGTTGGGAGGTAAGAGGAGAGGGTTGCCAGTGTACACAAGGCAGTTGCTACATTGCCTCGGGATGCCCAAGTTCACTAGGTTAATAGGAGAAAACACAGGGAACTGACCTTTAGACATGCCTGGAGGGGGTGGGAATTAATAAGTACTGGAGCCGTTTCCTTGTAGAACGTTTAGTGCTGGTAGCACTGTGTGTGCTACATTTAATGACATCAGGGTCCTAACTCTCAATTGTCCTGGTTGTGTGTTATATTTGTGCCCTGTCCTTTAAAATGCTTCGACTTTCCTGTAAATCACTGAGGATTACAGTGAATCACTAATGCCAGATGATAAATAAAACTATTTAGTTTATTTTTGTTTACCAGGGTAGTGCACTGATAAATATTGACCAATAGTTTTGTGCTTCTTAATCATCAGAAAATGCCAATTTATATAAAATCTGTAAGTACATTGGAACAGTATTAAAAAATTGTCACTGAGAGGTGTGGTCAGGGTGATTAAGCCTAGTAACTGTAGCAGCATACTGTAAATTATTGCTGCATACTGTAAATTATTGCTGGTTTGTCACAGTGATCCACTGCTTAATCAAGTAAATACTTTTATCATTCCTAGGCAGGGCTGCCCTTTAATTATCCAGGTTAAATAATCCAACACACAATAGTACTCTGATAAGATGCACATAAAACAATGGCTTAACACAGTTATCTGTTAGGGAATCTCCAGTGGATTACATGATTATCTGTAGGGAGTCTCCAGCGTCAGCAATCAGTCACTGCTAAAGCAGAGAACAACAATTATAGGCTGTGTGTGCCAGTTTGTGGGGTACTGTGCAACAAACGTGGCATGTCATCAGTTTTGGAATTTCAGGCATAAACTCTTCCACAAAAAGTTGTGTGACGTACACAACACTCTCTGCCCATCACACCCCAAAGTAGCCATTTACCATAGCATCATACTGTCATGCAAGGGGCAGAATTTATCTCCGACAGCTTTCTCTACAGCTATAGTTAACAGCTTTGCACCTGGCAAAAACATGCGCAGTCCCAATGTGGGTTTCCAGAATTTAAAAAAAAATGAATAAACATTTTAATTGTTCTCTTATAAAATGTTTTATTACATACTATTTATAGCAATTCTGTCTTGAGAGTTTTTGAGCTGCAGAACAAACTGTAATGAGTTGTGTGTGCGCATGCGTGATTATGTACATCTGTGTGTGATACTATTTGCAAGATGGTGAGGAGGGAATCGCTTAATTTCCGTGTACCTTTTACCTCCATGCCAACCATCATGCCTTTCTCTTTCAGACTTGGAACCATTCATTTGTCAGCACTATGCATGCCGAGCTTGGAGGTCATAGCCGTCTGAAGGGGCCATTATCCTTGAGCCAGGGAGGCAATTATTCCCTCATTGCTAGGATACGGCCTTAACCATTTCCTTGGGTGAGGGACATGCGAGTAATGTTACTAGAAGGTGCATTCCACCTTCCTGTTGTCAGTGTACACTTCCTTGCACCCAGGACAGATGCTGTCACATTTTCTTGATATGAACATTCATCCACAGGGCAGTGTCATGCCTTTCTTCCCATCCTCAGAGATTTACCATCCTGTAACCCTAACCACAACACTCCAGGATGGACACACCCCTCACCCCCACACCAGCTCCCCACAGGGCAGAGTCATGCCTTTTTCCCCATCCTCAGAGGTTTACCATCCTGTAACCCTAACCACAACCCTCCAGGATGAGCATACCCCTCATCCTCACACCAGACCCAGATGCAGAAGCTACCAATAGTTAAAAGCCTAAAACTAGGACAAAAATTCTATGGATTCCAACATACTTTACATAGGAAGGGAAGTGATATGACCAAGTAGATGCAGAATGGATTGTATATTGTGGGCAACATCAGTCTAGCAGTTCTTTAACAACTTGCATTAAGTCAGTGACGCTCCTTGTACAGTTGGGCTTGTGTTTGAAAGCGTAAAATGTGATGTGTTAGTGTTACTTTATGGTTATACAGCTCATGCCCTTCAACCAAAGTCACACCTGGCAGGATTGTTGCCTAGGCACCATTCCACTTCAAGGGGAGTCTTGAATTTGGGAGTCAGAAATAATGTAGAAGTTTCCATTAATTACACAGGATTACTGGTGCCATTGTTCCTTTGAATTGGGAGTAAAGGAAGCAGTCATCGGTACACAGCTGAATATGAAGAAGTGTGGGATACCGATGTGCAAAAGGTTGCACTGCATGAGGGGGAATCTCCCCCCCCCCCCCATAATCCAGTGACCTTGCAGTTGCTAGTTCTAGTGAGGAAATCGCACTGCATCAAGACCGTAGGAAGGACTGTCCTCTGAGAAACTTTATGCAAGTGCCATTTCTTGCAGGTTGCTGTGAGTAAGTGCCATTCAAAGACAAGAGCCATCATATATAGAAGGACACATGCAGCCTTGATTAGCAGCACTTGTGGAGCTTGCAGAACTCCATTGACAAATTAGAAACCCCGTTCCCCCTCTAGCATAATGGTAGTGCACTTGATATACTAGCGCCTACCCTCAAAGAAAGTACGGCCACAGGACTGTCATCCAGGAGGGAAGAAACTGACCAGCTGTATGGTCAAGAATGGCTAGAAAGAGAAAATGGACCAAAGACATTTCCCATAAAAAAGAGAGTTGACTGCAAGCTGTAATCATATCCTGTCCCTGCCAGGCATTCAGTGGTTGAAGGGTTTAGTTGGGGAGGATAGCTGTGTATATCCATTTTCCTAGAAGCAAATTTTTTTTGTCTTCGTGTGGTTATGGCAGTCCTGCAGCCCCTTCCATACTCCCCATATAGAGGGGCTTTGCCTGCATCCCATAAGCAGTCTCTAAGATTGCTGCACTTTGTGTAAGAGATCCCCCCCGTAAAGCAGGTCCGTTTTTTTTCACAAGTTTGGATTTTTGTCCACAAAGCAGACCATTAATACAGTCATATCCTCCTAGCTACAGGACTGGGAGCTGCTTTAGGAAAGGTAAATCACTTGTAACATTTCTAAGAAAGCACATTTAAAAAAACAAGAATCTCTGCATTAAGAATTGGTCAAATACTTCTACACTTAAAATGTAAAATCCAGAACAGTTTGTAGTTATGATGAAGAGTCATTGCAATAACTGAAAACTGACCACAACCAAGAGTCACTACACATGAAAAGTCAGACAGTTAAAATGACTGGATACACTGCAGCAGAAAAAGGAAGCAGGGGCTTAGATACCGAGCTGTTTTACTCCTCTGCTAGACAGACAAGACACACACATGGTAACTCACTTACCTCTAAGCACCAGTAATGGCCTGCTTGGATTAACTAATACAGAGTCAGCATCATTGATGGGCCAGCTGGAGGAACTGTCTGGGTTGTATGGGTTAATAATCGTGGCCCTGGACTTTGCAGGATTCTGAGGATCATCATGCCGCACACAGAGACTTGTGGCCGAAGACAGAGTTACCCTTGGAAATGTGATCTGACTGGATTTTATCCCCAGTTCTTGCAGCTGTGGAAGTAATCATGCAACAAAATTAAAAGACTCAAAATTAATCAAGGACTACTTAGCTCAAAATAAATAGCAATTAGTTTTCCAAATTTAGATCAGTTAAGATTAAGCCCTTTCTAATTACAATGGACTCTTGCCACACAGGCAGTGCAACACAGTGTTTAAAGGTAAAGAGATGCTTAATTGAAAAGTAGGGTTTGAATCCCCTGATCCTCATTTAAGGGCAGTACGTTCCAATCATACCTACAAGTGCCAATATCAAACATTCTAGCAAGAACCTTGATGTGTGAAAGAGGGCAGATGAGAGTCCCTTCACAGGAGTGGAAGAAAGAGACTGGAACTATACACCCATCTATCCAACCTCAGATGTAAGGAAAATTGTGGAAGGACTGCTGGGAAACTTGGTCTGTGGATTCAGAACTGGGAGGTCCAAACAGACAATAGCTTGTTTCTGGGGTACCAAACATTATATCAAAAATGAGTGGAGTAAGCAGACTTCAGTAAGATATTTAAAATGGCATCCCAAAAAGGTTATAGGCATGTTTTTCTGAAACATCCATGGGGCAAGCTCCTTTAGAAACTGGATTATTTACAACACAAAGGTATTAACTTCCCATGCAACATTATTTAAGCCAGATAGGTACACGCCCATTTACACATGTCTTTCGAATGCCACCCAACTGCGGGGAGGACATGCAGACTCCACACAGAAGGCCCTTGCCGCACTCCAGCTGTTCGATTCTCGGCTGGAGTGCGGCGAGTGCCTTCTGTGTGGAGTCTGCATGTCCTCCCCGCGGTTGGGTGACGTTCGAAAGACATGCGTAAATGGGCATATCTTCGTTGGACGTCGAGCTGGCACCTCGGCGTTCGTGAAAATCTACTGACAATCATTAGCGGGCCGGAGTTCCGATGTGGCGACTCCTAACCGGGAAAAGCCAAAAGACAAACAACATTGATATGCATATTACTTTGGTGAGATGCGCAAATGAACTCCATAACATACTTGACCATGTTATAGTATACAGTGAATAAGTGTATAGATTCCCATGCCTCACGATCTAAAATCTCAACCAACTCATTGCCTGTCATTCCTAACCTAGCAGGTTCACATCCCACATGGAAAGGCTTCTTTCATTTCTCCAATCTGTTATTATTCCTGCATTTTAAATTAGGCTTACTTTCCCTTTCAAGTACCTACTGTCTGTTCAATTTAAATAAGACATGCTTTGGTACATACGTTATGCAAATAATAAATGCAGTTCATTTCCAAAAATGCATTTGGGGAATAGTATACAGCGCAACAAAATCCTTACCAGAGGTGCATATAAATTTTTGCTCAGGGTTGAAACAATTACATATAATTTCTGGTTGGCAGGTTTCCCCTGTTCATTTTATAGAATAAGGCAACTTGATAGGATTATTTAATTTAGATGTTACTGCACAAGTTAAAGAAGCACATTACAGTTCAAGGATTTTTAATGTATTTGCAAAGAGTTTATGAGCATTTCAGTTACCCAAACATTTGTGCGTAGTAAACTTGGGGACAAACAGGGAGTGCTTTGAGATACAACATTAGCTTAGATTCACACAACAGGCAAATGAAGACAGAATCAAACTCACCACAGGCTGATCAGCAGCTCACAGCCTATAAATAAGTACAATGAAAGCTGAAAACAGAGAAAATTACATCTTGATACACAAAAGGCTAAAATAACAATGTGCATCCTGCTATAACACATTACGTAGATCACACCACAATATCAGGGACTTTCAGGTGTTAGAAGGGCTCAAGTTTCACTTCATTTTGTTTATTTGAAAGTTATAGTACCCGTCAGCATCATCACCTGCCCTGGATCAAAGACTGCAGTTTCAGCAAATATCAGACAAAACAGTAATATGCAACACCTATTCTTTGACAACTATGCTAAATTTATACCAGTAAGAATTCATACTGATTAGTATTTAAGAAATAGACAAACCCCAGATGTGTATTCAGTGGATTCATTGTGAAAAAGTATGTACTGTTTTTGTAACCGTTCTATCAATTTTAAGTTAAATTGTTTGGTCTGCTGTGAAGAAGATATCTTGAAATGCATCCTTTCAGTACATTTAGAACACAGATTTTTGGAAAAACAGGATAAAGCATAGATTTTTTAAACTATCAAGTCTGCATACATGTGTTTATATGCATAAATACATTTTAACAAATACACACACACAAACTTTCCTGCCTTGGTTCTTCAGCGTGGGCATCACCTGGGATACGGCTGGCAGTCTGTGGAGGCTTTACCAGGTGCTAGTCTCCTCTCGCATCCCAGAGACGTGCAGGCAAACTGTCAATACATAAATCTTCCAAACTGCCAACTTCCAAGCATAAACATACTTAGCTGTCACAAAACTAGTTGTGGAGTGAGGCACTACTTACTACAATAAAAACAAACTTAAGCAGACAGTCAACTGCTCCTGGTATAAAGTTTTACTTTTCGCAGAGATGCAGTGCCTTCAGAGTGTGTGTGTGTGTGTGTGGGGGGCACAACCCATGCCAATATGTCTTTTTATTATTTTTAGAAATTCTGGTGCAGTATATTTGATAATTATTTAATCTCCAGAGTTGTTCATGTACCATGCAATACCATAACTGCCATTGTACAAGACTTGACTGTACTACAGTTTCTAGAGCTTCTCTCCCTGGCCTTCTCTGAAAAGGGGCTTTTATACCCAGCTAGACTGTCAGGAATGTAAATAAATCACGAGGTCAAGAAATGTAAATAATCAGTCAGTCGATCAAACCAAATCGTAGAAAGCCACAGCAAAACATGCACAAGAATAAAAAGGGGTAGCCTCCTTCAAAATGAGTTTACCACAGAGTCAAATACATCCTAAATTTCATTTCAAACTACTGTTCATCCAAGTTTCATCCACAAAGAGACGTAAAACAGTTTATTCACTTGGCTCAGCCGAAATATTTATGTTATCAGATTACACACAGCAGTTACAGATTACAGGTATTGTGTTTCTAAGAACACTGTGTACCCATACATGTAATTATGCGTACTGTTATCTATTTAATTTAGTCAACTAAGGAGGAAGACACTGACGTTATGCCACGTTTGGTGGACCAAACAAAGTAAGCTCTGCAAGCAATAAAAGTACTGTGGGAGTAAAATCATGAGTATACTCATGACAAAAATAGGAGGCAGAACTGGAACCTTTCACGGAGTTCTTGGAAGGGTATGTTTTGCTAAAAGAAAATATATTAGCATTTGTTTACTCCAGTACAAAATGTTATTTTGCTCAAATGAGAGTTGATTACATTATGTAGGACTTGGGCAATATACAAAAGGTACTGCCAAACCAATTGTTTGTTTTGTAACTTTTTTGCTAAAGTTTTTTAGTAGTCTTAATGCCAGAAGTACCATGTCTGTCTGGTTATGCTGCAGCAAGTCAAAGCTCCATTCTTTTTTTCACACACAGGTTCATACCATACACACAGTTAAATCATGCAATAGGACAGGATGTGTGTTTTCAGTCCACACAGAATGCAAGTTAGAAAGACTGACAATTGAAATAAGTTTATTAATCTAGTACTAGAAGCAGTGATGTAGTCCATAGTGCTGTAACTTTTCTCACACCATCTCTGAATAATTTATCTGTCATGGAATTGAGAGGTCTGTTTCTGATCAGTCATTTTCAGAAAAACTGAAAAATAATCACTGTACTCTGCCTGCCATATATTAACATTATCATTTGTTTTTTGTTGAAGTCAGAAAATGTATATAACCACACCTTAAAGTTAAGCAGAGAGAGCAGAATAGGTTTATGTATGGATGGTAGAAATGGACGAAGGAGCTAGCACTCATGGCATAGGGGATAAAGTCTCGACTATGGCCTAGGTGAGATCAGGGTGTGGAGGACACATGTAGAGGAGGATGGGTGTGCCCACTTTGGGGGTGAGGAGAGAAGAGCCAGTGCATGCTGTGCAAGGCACCTCAGAGGAGGTGCTCGGGTGCATATTCACAGCACGAGGGCAGGCATTCAGCTCACCAAGCCACAGAGTGCAGGATCGTGTACCCATGCAAGAAGATGCTGTGAACTTGGGGAGACAGGGATTGCTCAGCTCCCCCCACCCAGGGGAGTGGGATTGGATAAAGATACATGCTTTCTTATTGACAGGATACGAGCAAGGACACAAGCCATTCCAATGTCTGCTGTATGATGGCCTTTCCGGAAGGTGTTCTCCCCAATGTATCTGAGAATCCCCCACCATGAGGGAACTAAGGGAGGCTTGAGAGTCACGACACAGAGTATGGAAAAGCACATACAGAGAAAAACTGTTGGGCAAGGGTTGTTTAACTTGCTTACTTATGTAATCTCTGTAAATAGTCTGTTTGTATTATGCAATGCTGTATCTGCTTACCCTTGGAGCTTTTCTCCTCGGGCCTCCACTGAAAATGGACATGCATCCAGTAGGACTATCCCGGTCAACAAATGTAAAATAAAATAAATAAATAAAATTGTCATAACTGGGCCAAAACCAATCTTTCTGCAACATGTTCTGATGTTTCAGGTAATTATTAAGCTGTGGAAGAGAGGCCCGCAGGATTGTGTTAGGACCACTTGCAGATTGAGAGCTGTGGTATAGATGGTCTCAGGGGGAAAATTTTGAATCAAATATCCCACTTTTAATTTAAAGCAGAGTTTCTGCCAGTCAAGCTGCCTGATTTATTATTTTTTTTTTAAAACAATGTTTAGTTTAGTATCGTACACCCACTCCATTATTTCAGAGATGGCATGTTTTAATTTAATTTTCTAAGTGCGGAGTGAATTAGAATACACTGTTTTTAGATCTTTAATTCTGGGGCTGTCACATTTCATACACAGCTGCCTTATCAGCAAAGTGGCACAAATGCAGCTCCAGGATGCAGCTGCATAACAATGTGGACTATCTACAACTATTTATTTAACATTTGCTTACCAGAAAAGTCAGACTGGGACAGAGCCCATTTTCAGCAGTGGCCTGGGGAGAAATGCTTCAGATGCATGTCTTTGGAATGTGGGAAGAAACCAGAGCACCCAGAGGAAACCCACTCGAACAAGGGAGGATATGCAGACCTGCACAGAAAACACCCCAGCTGTGAATCGAACCAGAGAACCTCTTGCTGTGAGGCAACAATGCTAACCGCTGCACCACTGGGTCGCCTCCGACTTTGATCTAAACAGTCAGATATTTGTGAGGAACTCCTCACAGAATCAAGTTGAGGAAGTTGTAGGTCACAGAAATTTATTATGTCAATGTACTTCCTGCTGAAATTAAAATGACTGACAGCAGCTGTCAACTACCAGTACACCCCATCTTGGAACGATGTATATGCAGTGGTGCTTGGGACATTGTCATTGGTACACTCCGGTTTAAATTACTAGTGTTGCACTGTTATCTTTTATTTCGGTCAAAGTCTGGGGCAAAAGCTACATTGCTGACCTATAACAGTGCCATAAAAGGCTACAGAACCCACCTGCGATGATGCAGCTGGCCGAAATGCACACTGTGCAATAGCATAATAGGACACCGCTCAGCCCATAGAGGTGTAATTGGCCATATGGGAAGAGGTGTATCTTGTGGCAGTGTACCCTGCATTGCTACAGGAAGTAACCATTTTAAGAGGAGAAGGTGCCCGGTGGTAGAATGGTTTGAGTACCGCAACTCACCATAACACATTCATGTGCTTACACACACACACACACACACACACACACACACACACACACACACACACACACAGTCTTGGAAATATTCAGTTTGGATGTTAAAACCAGTACTCACATAACTTTTATCCACTGGAAAAGGAAAACTAGATAAGCCTTTTGTCTCAACTAAAGGTGGTGACTTATTTCCATGGTGAATGGTACTGCTGCTGTTAGCTGGAGGCAGCCATAGCTTGTGGTGAAACAGCAGGGATAACTTCCTTAGTTCAAGAAAGGAGCTGAGATAGAGGTGCTAAAGTATTTGTACACTTCGAAAAGACTGCTAAAAATAAAAACAAAATTAGTGGTTTTACCCCTCTCTTCCCCAACAAAAAAGTATGCCATGTGCCTGCCATCATGAAATCCTATTTACAAGTGAGGCCAAATCACTGTAAAAAAATTCTGCAGCTTGTGGACATTGGACATGTGAGCTTCAGAGAGCTTCAGAGAATCATTAAACCCTTTGTATTGTGCATTCACAGGCCAGTATGTGGAAACATTTAGTGGCAATTTATATAATTTTCCCACAAGGCCTTGATAAAAGTAGATTTGCAATACCCTTGACATACATATCGGTGTTTTGCCAGGATCTTCCAGCTTGGATTCTGTATGGATTGGCTGTGAGATTTTTGCTTATTTGCATCCAATACTGGTCATTTTCTAAACTCTATTACATTTGAGATACTACTTTTTTAACTGGAACTACTTTAGGAGTAAAGCCTTGGTCACACGGTAAGCGTTCTTCTGGATTTTATAATTTTTCTTCCAGAAGTCATTATAAGGAGGGGATCAGTGAGGCATTACTACCCATCTTGTGAGTCTACACTTCAGTATCAACTGAAGGAGATAGTGTCACTGTTAACTAATAGGATGTGTGTGACAGAAAGGTACCTAAATCATTCATTTTCAGGTTCCCACTTTAGGGTCATGCACCATAGCCTATCCTACAGATCAATAGGTACACGTTAGGTACATGGCAGAGAACAAATTCTGGGCAAGATGGCAGTCTATCACACTATGCATGTGTATATAGATAAACAGACACACTACTGAGAATTTAGAAGGCCGGTTCACCACTGATATATTTCTAGAAGTGCAGAAGGAAATTAGACAAAGGAGGGTACGCAGACTGCTGATCTGTCACCCTATTTAGGAAATAAACTGCAGAACAAAACATGGTGAGACATCAGCACTATCCACTGCACTACTGTGTATTTGTGTGTTTTGCAGACAACTTGCTTACATGTATACTAGCGTCCACTTAGGCTAAACAATCCTTGTAGCCATTAGAGCAGCGAGTTATCGTCCTGACTAAAGTTTTGTTTAAATCAAAGAAAACATTTAAGGTGCCTTCCTCCAATTGGATTCTGATATCCGCGGTGGTGCAGCGGTAGTGTTGTTGCCTCACAGCAAGAGGTTCTCCGGTTCGATTCTCGGCTGGAGTGTGGGGAGTGCCTTCTTTCTGGAGTCTGCATGTCCTCCCCGCGGTTGGGTGGGCATTCGAAAGACATGCGTAAATGGGCATGCCTTCGTTGAAGATTGAACGTTGAGCTGGCACCTCCACATTCATGAAAATCTACTGCCAATCATTAGCGGACCGGAGTTCCACTGTGGCGACCCCTAACTGGGAAAAGCTGAAAGACCAACAACAACAACAACCACCTCCAATTGGATTCTGAAATGTTGGTTTGGGAGAGGAAATCATTAAATCAAAGAAACCAGCAATATACAGGAAGTTGGTTCCTTGTCAGAGGGATGAAGCTTTGACAGAACCCAAACAACTACAGCTCAGCTAGTGCCCCCCCAGGTACTACAGAAGCAAACCAAGGAGGGTAGAAGTCAAGCACAGATGCTGGGTGGATTGCCCATGCTCAGATAGAAGGAGAAAGTCCACTCTGCTGCAACAGTCTCGTGGTGAAGTTTAAACAAATATGGATATGTATGTTTGGATCTACCAAGCTGCAATTAACAACAGTGCACAGAAGCATTTAGGATCATGTTGATGGATCATGCCATTGTGCAAGCAAGTGCCACCTAGGGGTAGGCAGTTTTGGCAGACACCTGATGGCTGATTTGAGATGAGAGCTCATCGCAGAAGAACATCATCCAGAGGCAATACATTTAGTATTGGAAAGGAGAGCGTGTGACAGGTGTACGGGATACAATATTTAAATAAAATTGCACACATTTCATATAAAGATTTTGTTCATTTTCATTCAAAAAAGACTTTTGTTTACAAGTACCTCATGTAGTTCAAATGTGGTTACATTCATACCATTTTTTTCAACATTATACATAATCACAAGAAACAGTGCAGTAGCTTTTTTGCCAGCCTGCATGCAGAATTTTTATATCTTACCTGCATCAGCTGTGTGATACGAACCAGCGGCGATGAGTTACTCATCTCAGCATGTTAAAGGTCAGCGTCCAGAGCTGCAGCACACATACTAGAAAAAAAAATAAGGTGTCATTAGTTATGCACATTCCTAGAGGAATTTTAATACTTCAATCAAAGCCATTTTGTTAAATGAAGCAACACACAGAAAAGGGAAAAGCTCAACATTTCAAAGGGAATGGGCCAAGTCAGTGGTTATTTTTTTAAAATCTTAGGACTCAGTCTGGTTAAATGTTGTAGAAATAATCCCTGGTAGTTTTATGCACATTAGTCTTCCTTCTCCCATCTGTACTAAAGTTTCTGTCCTGTTCTCCGTCCCGACTTTTCTTGCTTTTGTTACTCAGTATCTCAAAATCTTTCATGTAGCTTGCCGTTACTGCACTACTGCTACTCTGATCTTCATCCCACTTTTTAAATTTATTAACTGGATACATGAACAGATTCATTTTGGACCCTTTCAGTCATGACTCAGGCCACCAAAGCAACTTAACCAGTCACACATCATGATTTTTGGAGATGGAAGGAAGCCAGAAAAAGCTACTAAGACACAAGGAGGTCATAGAAGACTCTAGGTTGACAAGACTGAACTCCAAACCCTACAGCAGTGAAGCAAAAAATCTTCCACTATGTATCCATCTTGATGCGATTTACCCTTTTATATTTCCACAGCAGTGATATATATATTCTACCCCCCACCCCCCAGACTGTAACCCTACTGCTGTAGCTAATTATTTTGATTGCTAAAATCCATTCCTCCTGCACCAAGCATTTTAGACCACTACTAGCTTCCCCTAGAGACTACAATTTCCTGTAAATATCAAGAGCTGTGGCTATACCAAAAATCTAAAATTACAACTTCGCCTTCAAAAAACCTAAATCAAAAGATGCATCAAATCCTGTTTTAAGCTAAAGAAATCTCTCTTTCCAGAGCTGGAAGAGAAACCATAGGCAAATTGATCCTAATAGCACAACTAGAGTACGCTTTCCACTTACTAACCGCAGCCTCAAAAAAAAACTCTGATCATTACAGCCAGTAGGTTATGTAGCTTCATCACCCTAGTGAACAGTGTTCTAGTGTTCTGTTAAAGCCAAATGCCTTTAATTACAAGAAAGATCCAACTTTCTAGAAACCGTACTTCATAAACTGCTAAAAATCATTACTTCACATACCTTGCAAGTAGATTCACAAAATGAGAAAATATGTAAAACCTTAGATCCCAATCTTCCCAAGTCATACCCCTGTATTATGTGGTGACAAACAAAAACGGTGTCAATCACAACCTCTCTGTTGCTGGACTAAAACTCTAGCAAGCCCCACCCCCTCCCCGATAACCAAGGATTATGAACTTGTGAGTACTGGGCCAAAAAGCTAACAGGAAGCACTATATACAAGTCATTGACAAGCACTATATACAAGTCATTGACAAGCATCAGCTGCTCTTGTTTATTACACAGTGCAGAAGTTCAGGAAGGCCAGTCTTTGCCCAGCTATGGCATGAAAAAAGAAACAATAACCTTAATAGCCAATAGTATTTTAGACAGTGCATATCCAGATAAGAAGATTGCACCATGAATACAAGATAAAAACCAAAAGCAAACTTGGTTGCTCTATATATATAAATCAAATTAAATTAGCTGATTTATAAGGTGGGCAAGTCATTCGCAATGTAAGAAATGATTATTTCATCAGAAGAGTATTGGATATGGATAATTCCGTCCAAAATGCCAATGCATTTCTACTCCTCGGCTTTCCATTATCTATAATAAATAGCCAGTACTTCCTTTGCCATTATTAGTTAAGTACTGTACTTCATAGCACAGTACTTAGTTTATTGCACTGTGGTACAGTTAATAAATGTACATGCATCAGTGTTATACACAACTAAATGCTCTTTTCAGATATTTTTAAATCGGTACACAGCATGCAAACATTGAATAAATAACAGTAACTAAACTTAACTTCACACTGCTAAAGTCTTGAGCCAGTGGAAAACTAGTTTAAATAAATTACTTTTCAAAATATTGTTATAGATAACCTGTAGTAAAGTAATCTGTCAGGGTAGTTAAGTCATACAATCTCTTCCACTGTTCCCAGAATACCCTTGAAGAAAGTTAGTACTTACCTTTCACTTTCCTTAAAGAACTCCACAACAATCTCAGAGTTCAGTGGTGCAGAAGTTTTTATATCCCATTTCCTCCGCTTTGTAAAATGCTCTGTAACAGTACATGTGACAGTTATTGTGAAAATAGTAAAATTTCTACACAATCCTTCAGCTCCTGTGCTTTCTCTCCCCTCCCCTTCTAATTTCCATAATAATAGCAACAAGTCTGCCCATGCTAATTGCCTTAACAAATTTATAATTAGATCAAGTCATTTACACCTCCAGCTGATTAGGCACTGACAGACAGGTTACTGTTGAATGCTGTGAACTCCAAGGTAGAAGAGCACTTTGTCACTGGAAGCGTTTCCAGGATGGTGAACTTTGGCCTCAGTACAGCTGCTTTACAGCTGTGGTAAACAGATCTACAGTGTTCAGAGTTCATGAAAAATATCCCAGTCATAGCAGATAGAGTTCAAGGGTTAAAATACCTGTCACTCCGTTAGCAAAACTCTGTGCTAACTTAGGATGGAAAGCTCAGCAAAATCAGTGCACAGTGCAAGGAAGGCAAAGAGGCACTGTATGGATATTTTGAGCTGTGAAGTCAGAGACCTAGGTGTACGTGCGGACAATTCTTACCCAACACTGCATGATCCCAGACAAGTCACTTAATCCCTCTGTGTTCTGTATTTTAGTTTTCAGAGTAGTGATGGAGAGTTGCTAGAGGATGGTTTAAGTAACCGGTGGTCTGTTGTATCCCTCTTGCTGAAAGTGGGCTGAGGATCCAGCCCCTGCAGCTCTAAACTGTTTTGAAAGCTGGAGGGATGATGCACTTGCAGCACTATTCTGAGGAGGTCTTTCTTTGATTGTGTGTGTTTGTAGTAGTCATATGTATGTTGAACTCATCAGGATACACTACACAAAGGAGCAGACTGGATCACACTAGTTAGATATATTGAATGACAGTCAACTGCATCTCACCACAACGTGCTGACAGACGCATCAGTTTGTCAGAAGGAAGCAGTACTGGGGTCTGCAGTACGTAGCACTGGGGTCTATAGTACATAGCCCTGAGGTCTGCAGCACGTAGCACTGAGGTCTACAGCATATAGCACTGGGGTCTGCAGCACATAGCACTGACATCTGCAGTATGGGAGATAGCGTGCATGAGTGTGGTAGCAAAAACAAGTAAAAACAGAAAAACTTTCTTTGTGGGTTTGACTGGGTTGGTTGAACAGGCTATCCCTGATCTTGTGGACAAACCTTTCTAATGAGCTTTTTTAGGGGTGGGTGATTGGTATAATGGTTAAGGTGTTTACCTTACAGACACAAGCGGCAGGGTTTTATTCTTATATGGGGTAATTGGCTAGACTTAAAATGGCCCACAAAGGCAGTTACCCTAGTACTAATCTATGAACCTGTGAACAAACAAATCAGTAAATAAAAGATGGGAAGGAGTGTGGCACATTTGCTTACTTTTTTTCCATTCTTTGTCTCTCAGCTGTCCCTAACTTTTGATCAGCTCTGCATTGTTTCCTCCCTCCATAATTCCCCACATTTTGGCCATTTGCAAGGATGGTCTTTCTCTGGAAGAAGCACACAACCTTATGCAGGAATAAAGATCGTCACGCATGAAGGACAAAACTAGTCCAGGCTGAGAACCTATATCTGTCTATAGCTGACCAAGTTTCCTTTTTTTTTTTATTTATTAATTTTACTCCAGTCCACTGTATCTATCCATTCCTTAAGGTCTTGGGGGTTAGGATCAGGTGAAATGCTAGTAGAACAATCATCCTTTCATTGGAAGTGAGTTTTTGTGCATATGTCTTCTCATCTCACTTTGTTTGTGGGTCGATATCCAAGGGTTAGTGTGCAGTGTGTTCACATGTCCACGTCTACACTGAGAACTGTGACATAAGACATGACCCACATTTGTTGGCTGTCTATCTGCCTATTTATCTGTCCAATCTATCTATCTATCTATTGATCAAGACTGGTACCTGACCCTGTTCAGCCATCACCTGGTTTTATTGTAATAATAAAATAGACCTGAGTAGTAACATATGGATCTGATCCTGTCATTTTCATTCATTCTTCAACTGATGGGTCTTAGATCCGACATCGGATCTAACTCAGCTGCTTTTATCAGACTCATGGATCCACCTCTCAAGCTCCTCCCTTTACCCATAATGCCCCACTCTCCTGGCATACTCCAGCCAGATCTCGTTTGTTGCCACATCGTTCCAAAGCAGATTTCTGCTGTCGAGCTATAGAGGTTAACAGATAGTCATATATCCTTTTTAAGAGGTTTTTTTTTGTACTTAGCATTGCTTTCCTCTTCCTTCTTTTACATTTAAACAGATCTTGCTCTTCTTTCTATCCATTATCGTTTCCTCTTTCTCTGTCTTCTTATCAGGCCTTTCTACCCAGGGAATTCTCCCACATACCGTTGTTAGTGTTCTTTCTTTCTGTGTACCCAATTTAGTGTATCCTTTGAATACCATTATGGGATTTTTGTTTCTTAAAAAAAAATTAAAAAAAAAACCTTCTTTGTGTCTTAGGATTATGTTAGCTTTGTTGATATGTCTAACACACCTATAGGTTTTAAGAAGTGCATCCCCTGTGGGCCTAAGATCTCTAACTTGGATGCTCACAAAAGGTGCATGCATTATTTGGGCACTGCCCACCAAGATGTTGACTGTTCTATTTGTTCGGGATTCAGCTCCCATGCTTTAAATGATAGAAAGATTAAGCTTGTTTTAAAAGGTTTGTTACCATCTAATGTAATTTCTGCCTCTGCTGGAGCTCAAACCCCTTCTTGTAAAACAGGCAAAGGGAAGCCTGACAACTCCTAAAGAAAAGGAGTCCAGGAAATGGACATCTGATCATTCTGCCATTCAGCTCTGACTTCTGAGCTGCAGGCTGAAGTTACCAAGACATCAGATCGGATACCTTCCTCAGATCCTACTTCATCAATTGCCAAGCTTCCTTGAATCCAATCTCCACTTTTCACCCTGGATTTGATAACTCCTCTGCTCCATTCACCCTTCTTACAGGAGACACCTAGAAAATCTTCTGGACCACTTTCTACTGCTTTCTCAGGGTTCAGATTCAGATGGGGGTAATTCCAGCTCTTTCTCTTATAGAACCCATTAGCCTGCCCTCCTAGCAACATCATGTTGCATCTCCTTCTCTGATCTGACCAGTGGTTTCAGAGCTCTCAGATCAGAGATCTTTGGGGTTGTCCTTGTCGGATCTGAATACCGCTCATTCCTTACTCCGACCATTCCTCTCAACTGACTGGCTTCGTCCTCTTTGGAGCAGGATGACTCTGGGAGCTGAAGCGTCGGTGCTGGCGATGTGGGATTGGAATCAATTCTGAAGCTGTCAGAGCCATCCTTGCCTGTTTGTGCCTTGGAATCAGGTAGCTCAGCCCTGACTTCCTCCTTGAGGTAGGAATTCATGGGGTTACAGAGGATAGCACAGATAGCTTTGGTGCCGGTGTGACCATCTATTGTTTTTCCTGGTTCTGCCTTTGAGGTTGAGTAGAGCACTTTCTCTTTGCCCAGAGAGAGAGGGCATCCTTACCCTTTTTGGATCCTGTCCCTCCACTGACTTTGAGCACTGATCCTCTCATGCCTACTCCACTAGGACAGCTACCCTGTACATGCCTTCAGCTAGTCCTTATCCAGGACTCCACACCTTCTTATGATACTTCACTAGACCATCTCACTGGTGAGGTCCCTAGGAATAGTGCATGCAAAAGGAGGTAACTAGTTTCCCCCAGGAATCTGTCAGCAAAGGCATAGACTTCAGTGAAGGGGAAGGTTCCCCAGATCTCTTTAAGAGATCCTAGAACTTCTTAAACAGAAAGGTGGATGGTCATCTGATATCCCTTCCCATCAGGAGTCTGTGTTTCTCGAAGCTTTTGGGACTGGCCCGGCAACATCTTGGGTGGTCCCTCCAGCTGATGAATTAATCAATCTTATTTCACACCAGTCATGGAAGGAACCCTTTACAATGGAACCTGTACTTAAGAAGGCAGACACGTTTCTAGGTTCTTCTAAAGATAGAGCCCACTGGAGCAAGAGAACCCCTATAGATGCCATGGTGTTGGTGGTGGCAGCCACTGAGAGAGCTTGCAGAACAGAGCTTGTTTGTCCACCATCCTAATATAGAGTCTAGGGCCTTGGATAGATTTGGCAAGTGCATTTATGCCTCAGTGACCTTTGCCCTTCTATCCCCGAACTATTTGACACATTTCACTAGGCTACAAAGGGATTTGGTCAAGGAACTTTCCAAATCTCTTTCAAGGTCTATATCTGTGGAGGACCAGAAGAAAGCTTCTTCATATCTAGCCACCCTACAGTCCATCTACAATACATCCGTGAAGTTGATTTCTCATGCCAGCAGAGGATACATCTAGGGATGTGGGTTCAGGCATAACAGTCAGGAGGCGTATCTGGTGTACTTGTATGATTTTTGCGGAGCCCTTCAAGTCTTCATTCCTCAGTGCTGTCTTTGTTGGAGTATCTTTGTTCAGGCCCAAAGTTAAAGAAATACTCTCCAGAACTGAACAAGACAGAAAGACCCTGTCTGCCATTGGGATCAATTTTTTACTCCCCAGACATCCTTCTCCAGGAATCAGTGAGGTAGTAAAAAAATGGTGGTTTGCAAATCCCATGGACCTTTCCAGGCATCATAAGAAGATAGTTCTTTCTGGGGTAGAGGGAGGAACTCTAATGGAAGACACCACCCTTGCAGTAGAAGTGGCTCACAGAACCAGGACTTCAGAGATGCCCGTCTCTGACAGGCAGTACCAGCGCTCCTGAAGGTTTACCTGATTGCTACATGCTGGAGGTAGTGGGGGTTGCTATCTCTTTCACACAGATGCCTGGGCATCCTTCACAAAAGACATTTGCGTGTAGAAAATAATATCCAGAGGTTATTTCATTCAATTTTCCCAAATTTCCTCTTCCTCCAAAAAAATGAAAAAGATCCCTGATATTCCACCCAATCAGAAGGAGGCTGCAGCCTTGGAAATAGAAAAGCTGCTAGAAAAAAAGAGTCATCCAAAAAGTCCTCCCAGACCAACAAGGATCTGGAATTTAACTCAAAAATGTTTTTAGTACCAAAGAAGACAGGGTACTTGAGATCAATTCTGGATGTCAGCAGACTCAACCAGTACATAAAATACTCAAAAGTTCTGGATAGTCACAGTGCAGTCAATTTTACCTCTACTACAAAAGGATGACTGGATATGCTCGATAGATCTTCAAGATGCGAACTGTCATATCAAAATGAACAGGCACTCCAGAAGATACCTGCACTTCAGGCTGGGAGCCAGCCATTACCAGTTCAGAGTACTGATCTTTGGTCTCACCACAGCCACCAGGGTGTTCGCCAAATGTATAGCAGTGGTTATGGCTCTCCTGCGACTGCTGGGACTCTAGGTGTTTCCATATCTAAATGACTGGCTCCTGACTGCCCCGTCCAGGCATCTGTTGATTCAAGTAAGGGATTGTTTGCTCCAGTTATGTTATCATTTGGGCATCATATTCAGTTGCACCAAATCATAGTTTATCCTCATTCAGACCCTGGAGTTCATAGGCGCCCGAATAGACATGACCAACCATATAGCTTTGCTTTCTCTGACAAGGGTCTCAGGTCATGAAAGTAATCCCCCGTTCTCATTCCACAGTAAGACTAGTCCTCCAACCATTGGGATCAGTGGTAGCAATACTAACTCTAGTCCCATTAGCCAGGTATAATATGTGGATTCTTCCTTCTACTCTTTCAGTACAGTGGTCTATTCTTCAGCATCCTCTAAGCACCCCATTCAAAATTTCCAAAGTTTACAAGGAATATCTTCTTTGGTGGATTCATTCAGAAAAAGTTTCTCAAGGTCATCCCTTCATTCCCCCTCAGCTATTAGCAACAGTCACCATGGATGCCTCCCAAATTGGGTGGTGGTGAGGCTTTTCTTGGGAAGGAGAGTCCAAGGTGAGTGGTCCCCGGAACAGGCCAATTTGCACATCAGTGTCCTGGAAATGGAAGTTGTCCTATTAACATTGCAGGCTTTTCAAGATGTTCTACCTTCAGGGACGATTCTGATGCATGCAGACATGTCAATAATCCGGTATATCAGCAAACGGGGAAACCAGATCTTACCCATTGTGTCCATAGACAATGAGAGTATGACAATGGGTGGTCTCTTCCAGCCACTTTCTTTTGGCAATACACATACAAGGGAAAACCAAATGTGCTTGCAGACAGAGATCTATTTTGAGGCCTCATGAGTGATTGGTCTCTTAATCAAAGAGTGTTGGAAAATATTTTTTGTCAATGGGGACAGCCTTACTACAATCTTGTTGCTTCACTGTCAACAAGTGCAGAAGGTTTTTCACCCTGGTTGCTCTATTGGGGGAGTCACCGAGAGATGTTCTAGTTCACAGTTGGCCCTTAGGTCTTCTTTATGCTTATCCCCCATTACCCCTAATCTCTAAATTTCAAAAGAAAGCATCCTGTTGAAGTGCACAAACATCCTCAATTCAACCTTTTAGCCTTATCAGGTCTCCCTTCATCTGGCCTCATCTTATTTATCTACCTTGGATACTGGATCCACTTCCAGATCTCCTATCTCACACAGCAGGGATGCAACATACAGACATCAACAGCCTCATGTTAACCACATGGTTTCTCCAATTCCAATGATGGCTTGATAGCCCAGGCTTTCTTTCCCAGTTGAAGAGATTATTTTATCCTCTCAGAAGCTTTCCAACAGGAAAATTTACAAAAGGTAAATGAAAAAGATTTTCAGTCTGGGCCTTTCAGAGAGATTCAGATTATTTTTGCACCACAGTCTCAGTGGTTCTCCATTTTTTTGGCCTCCATATTTAACAATGATGCAAGCCATACTACTATTAAAGTTCACCTAACTGCCACTTCAAATTTTCATTCGGGAGAGAATTATTCATCCTTGGCTTCCTCGAGATTTTGCAAGGTCTTCATTAAAGGTATCTTTTTACTCAGAACCCCTGTTTTAAAGATTCTACACTCCTTTGGGATTTGACTATTTGCTTATAGGCTGTTACCCAACCTCCCTTTGAGCCTTCTGCTAAAATTGACCTTATGTTCTTGTCCTGGAAAATCACTTTTGTGGTGACTATAACCTCTGCTAGATGAGTATCTGAACTCAAAACCCTCTCAGCAAAACCTCCATACTTGATCTTCCATAAAGATAGGATTGCGTTACGCACAAATCTGTCCTTTCTACCTCAAATGGCTTCCCAATGCAAGTTAAATCAGGTCATCAATTTACCTGTGTCTTTCCTAAATTTTCAGACAAAGGAGAAAATATGTACATCTTCTGAACATACATCAACAGCTGAGGTTTTATTTACACAGAACACACAATTTCAGAAAATCTGATCAATTGTTTCTATCTTTCTCCAAGAACAAATTAGGTAAATTCAGAACTTCATTCTTGTATACTGCTGAGCCAGAGTAGATGTTTGTACACAGCTGTAACTGTCATCTCCATGGCACAGAATGATAAAACCCTGACTATATCCAGCTGATCCAGGTTTATTCAGCAGGCCCAGGCACTGGAGGAAACAGTCGGGCAGGTATGAGAATAAGCAGCCAAATTCTGTCTCTCCTAATCTTGGAGGAGAGCTCATTTAAGTCCTGCTCTATGAGCAGCGTTTGTTGCGTGGCCTAATGGTAGTCTTTAGTAGGAGGGACATAGCAGACACTGCCTACTAAGGAGTGTTTGCACTGTAGTCAGAGGCAAGGGCAGGCCACATCTCTTATCCAGCAGGTGCAGGGTTAAGGGTGCAGCCACAAGAAATCCTAGTGAAAATTCCAGAATGATGCCACATCATAAGCTAACCTATCTTTTTCTTCACTGGCCAGCTTTAGAAGAGAGATCTCCTTTCTTGAGCCGTAAGATGAATGCGACTAAGTTGTGGTCTCATTTGTCCAGGGAAGGAGTTTCAATTAGTAGAGAGCAGAGCTGTTCCATTATCAGTGAGGACTAAGTCCAGGATTTTATCACCCATTGTTGGGACGCAAACTAACTATTCCAGAGAGTTTGTATTGATGAAGCCCGGAAATCTCTGGGCATACATGCTAGAGGATGTTTATGTTTCCCAGTGGTGTAGTTAAAGTCCCCTAGGAGAATGGTGTTTGGTTTAACGCGTAAGGACTCCCCAATAGTTAGGCTGGAGTTATAGAGTGAGGGGGACATAGAGGGGGTCCTATAGTTAGTCATGATGTCATAAGGGGTCCTGTTAATGTTAAGTTGGACGTGGGGGAGTTCCAGATTGGCATCTAGTGTGGAAGTTTTTTTTTTTTTAGAACTATAGAGACACTCCCACCTTTGCTGGCATCAGGCACTTTAGGGAGAGAAAAGGCTTCCTTTTTTTTTTTTTTTTTTTTTTTTTATTTCTGCAAATGTTTAGTCTTTTTTTAATAGCTTTACAGGAATATCTTTGATGTTGCCAAGAATGTTCTTCATAGCACCCCCCACTATACCTAGAATTGCCTTTTCCTGTGGTCCATATGTGGTTACCTGCTTTAGTAGCATATTTAACTTATTAGCACGTCTGGGCTGTGGAATGTCACACCTTTAGCAACCTGCACACATCCTTACATTCCAGAGCATTTTTTTTGAAAAATCAGGTTAAAAAGCATAAAACAAACAAATGTAAATATTTTTAAACAATAAAAGCTATTAAGAAGGTGCAAACAGCATTGTTACCTGTAGAAGATCGTCTTTTCAGTGATAATAGTCAGTGTATTCACAGATTCACAGTCTTTACATCAGTATGCCTCTCAATTTCTTTGCAGAATAATTCTGGACAAAAACAAAAAATAGTTGTGTGTGTTTGGGGGGGGGGGGGCAAAGGCCCAAAATAAGTTACATCTTTAAATATTACTGTACTGTGTTTCATTTGAAAGTTAACAGAACAGTTTTTGCATCAACATGCATTTTCTAAACAGTAAGAAGCATGAAACCCGTCTTGCATTGTTGACAGACTTGTAATCCTCAGTGATTTACCAGAAAATCAAAAATGTTATGAGGGTAAGGACAAAAATATAAGGCAAAATCAGGGACAGTTGAGAGGTATGATACTAAAATATATTACAATGCACACCAATCCAGAATGTCATTTACTACAAACAAATTTTCTTATCTTAGAAACTGTACAACCTAGACTTACCATGCCACAACCGTACCTCTCAGCTGTCTAGATTTTTGCAGAATGCCCAGATTTTTGTCTCATATTTTTGCTCTGTTCTGCATAAAATTTGTGATTTTCTAGCAAATCGCAGAGGGTCGAAGTCATTAACTAATGATATATAGTTAAGTTTCAGACTTTATATCCTTCAGAAAATGCATACCAACGCATCATGTTATTCTAGCAACTTTCCAAGTTTATGAAAGCAATACTTAAAAATCGTTCCTATTTTTAGGCCTTTGTTCCCCAAATTATTTTAGGCTTTACCCAGATTTCTTCCACTGAGAGGTTGAGAGGTATAGCCACAATACATTTGTTAGTAAGAATCCCCTCTCAGAATGTTGGTTTGAGATAGTCACAGAAATATAAAAACTATTTTCAGTTAGTAATATTAACATTGCTGAATATCTCTCAAGATGTGCAGTTTACAGTACAAATACCTCTTTTCTTTAACATTATAGACTAGTACTAGGCTACCTGCCCTTACAAGCCATTTTAAGCCTAGCCAATTATCCCTTGTGAGGCTCAAACCCTGCACTGTGTGTTTGTAAGACAAACACCTTAACCATTAAGCCAGCTTCCCAATATCTAAGGTTTCATCTGAAGATATGAAATAGTTTGCAAGACAGTTGTGTTTTGGAAATAGTTATAATTACTAGCAAACAAATAGCAAAATCTCTAGTATAGTACACTATAAATGGATACTGACAGTATATTGTTCTGCTCCCACTGTGGCATTTCATACAATGCCCCTCTATAGCATGTAGTTCTCTCAGTTTTGAAAATTATTAATTCAGATATGAAAATATGAATAACGTGGCAGAGATTAATATTTCCATTGCAGAACATTCCAGATTAACAACAGTCTGGCAGTTGATGCAGAGTTTTAAGACTGTGAGCTGCAGATTTAGTGATACAGGGTTTGAGTCCCTCAGCCCTTATTTGCCTACTGTGTGACCTTGAGGAAGTCACTTAACCAGACATAGCTCCCAGGTCACTCCTGAAAAGGGTCTGTATGTCTGGTGGGCCTACCTGGTTAACAAATGGGTTTATTATTATTATCTTAGAGATATTTCCACTCCAGGACATTCTAGACTAACAGTCTCAGTGTTACTCTGTTAATTTAAGCATTGCCATTGCTAATATTGCCTATTAATAATTAATAAGTTGTTTAGTTAAGGAAACCAGCTCCCAAAACTCTTTCAACACTATAAGGATCAATTTGTATTAAGTGGAAGTATACAAAGAGACACTATAGGCTTGAATGGGTTAAACACCCCATTTTTATTAGCTCATTTACTTCTTTTACTGTTGTAATGATCTGGGTATCCACATTGCTGTAGCTTCTGTTTGCATGTCTTTTATTTATTTATATATTTATTTGTGATTTTATATATCTCAGTACATAGGACACTGTTGCCGTTAGCTACAACTATTTCAGTAGTTACTACTGCCTTTGTCCTTTTTCTTCTGCTACAGTAGCTGTTTTTCTTGATTTTCCTTTCTTAACTGTGGATATTGGATAATCCCATGCAATCATTACTACTTCGTTTTCAGTAATTCGTTGTCATTTTTGTCTCCACTGCTTCTCATCTACTGGTATATTGTAATATTTTCTCAGTTTTCAGTGCCTTTCACTATACAGACCTAGAGCCGTAGTGGCTCATCTAATGTCCGGTACTGTTACCTGATCTGGTGCCCCTCAATTCCAGCTTGAAAAAAAAAAGAGCCCTTCTCTGATCTGGCAGTCCTTTACCTAAAGAGGAAGCCAGGCCTGTTTCTCCCAGTGATGGCCTGTCAACTTTAAGTTGATGAACCAAAAAAAAAAAAAAAAGAAAAACGAAAATGCTTACTAAAACGTATATAACATAGTCCTGATCATTTGTTACTATACTGACCCTCAGCCATAGGCGTGTCACAGCCAGCAACACTTTAGTTCCTGAACCAGTGTGCATGCAGTCCACTAACTTTAGCTGCCATTATTAGCCATTCACCTTTCCTTAGCCATTACTGCATTAAATTGTACGCAGTATTTGGTCACTTAATGTAGGTTCACTGACAGGACGCAGTCTGGAAATGGATGACATGATGATATGGAGGAGACTGGACATCCTATGTATCCAAGAGACAAGATGGAAGGGCAGTGCAGCAAAGTCACTTGGCTTGGGATCCAAAATCTACTACTCAGGTGGGGGACAGGCTAGAAATGGTGTAGGAATTGTGGTGGGAGAGAGGCTTCAGGAGGCAGTGAGGGATATCATCAGAATTAATGACAGACATGACAATCAGACTCAAGTGTAATGATAGGGCAGTATTCATAATCTCAGCATATGCCTCACAGCAGGGTTGTGATAGTGAGGAAAAGAGTGCATTCAGACAGCAGTTGCAGGACCTACTAGATAAAGCAGGACAACATGAATTGGTGTTGATAATGGGTGACTTAAATGCACATATCGGGACAGACAGAACAGGATATGAGGACTGCCTGGGTACACATAGGTGGAGCAAGAGGAATAAAGAAGGATAATCCATTCTAGACATCTGTCTGGCAAATGGCTTGACAGTAGCCAACACATGGTTCAGGAAGAGAGACAGTCAAAAGATCACGTACAAGAGTAGCCAACATGCAACTCAGGTAGACTTCCTCCTAGTAAGGAAAAGGCACTGGGGTAGAATCCATGATTGCAAAGCCATCCCCAGTGAAACAGTTGGCCCACGGCATAAACCATTAGTTGTCACAATCAGCTGTAAGCAGTGGTCATAAAAGGCTCTAAGGTCAACAGAGACCAGGCTGAAGACCTGGAAGTTGACTGGAGAGAAAGCAGTTCAAGGAATTACTCAGGACTGTAGCACCCCAAGAAAAAGATATGTGGCCGAGTCAGGTATGGAAATAAGGTGCATAAGGAAAGCTGGTGGTGGAATGCAGAAGTCCAGGAAGTCATCAATATAAAGAAGGAGTGCAGGAAGAAATGGGAGATAGAAAAGACTGACCAGGCTAGTAAGGACTACTGGTTGGCTAAGAAAGAAGCTAAGAAAGAAGTTGCAATGGCAAAGAATAGGGCATTGGAGGCACTGCCCCAACTTCTGGAAAGTGACTCAGTAAGGGGCACAAAGAAACTATATCAGGTTGCAAGGCAAAGACAGAAAGATAAAGAAGATAGTCCGACACCCTTCATAAGGGATCTCGGCAACAACCTGCTCACCAGTCCACAGGACATCAAAGGCAGATGGAAGGAGTATTTCCAGCAGCTTCTGAATGAAGAAAACACCACAGAAGCTGTACTGCCCCAGAAACAGCCTACAATGAGAGAAGAAGAGGGGCCCACCTTAGAAGAAGTAAGAACAGCACTAAGGAAGATGAAGTCAGGGAAAGCAGCAGGCTCAGATGAGGTCACAGCAGATATGATAAAGATGCTGGGTGAGATAGGGGAGATAATGGCTCCTAAGGGTACTAATAGCAGTGCAGAGAGAAAGGAGTATCCCAGATGACAGGAGAATAAGCATACTCATGCCAGTATACAAGAACAAAGGGGACATCCACGACTGGACAGTACAGAGGGATCAAACTCCTACCACATTGCATGAAAGTCCTGGAGAGGGTGATTGATAAACGGATACGCAGAGTAGTAGAATGTAAAATGGGAGATGAGCAGTTTGGATTTAGATCAGGATGCAGCACAATTGACCCAATGGTTGCACTGATACAGATACTTGAGAAGAAGCTAGAGATGAGGAGATAGTCCAACAGGGCATTCCTAGACTTGGAGAAAGCATATGACAAGGTCCCAAGAAAGCTAATCTGAGCAGTACTGCAGTGGTTTGAAGCCCGGAAACATTGGTAGAATTAGTGCAGGCTATGTACAAGGACCCAGTGACTCAAGTACAAACAGTGTTTGGCCTCACAGAGGGATTCCAAGTGGGAGTGGGTGTACATCAGGGTTCAGCTCTGAGCCCACTACTGTTCATACTGGTGATGGACTACATTTGCACACAGGTTGGAGGGGACAGATCAACAAAGCTGCTGTATGCAGACGATGTGGCAGTACAGGTAGACTCTGAGCTAGAACTTCAGCAAAGGATAGAAGAATGGAATGAAATTCTGAAGGCACATGGGATGAAACTAAGCACAGATAAGACTGTGGTAATGGCAGCAAACTGGGGAAATCAGAAGAAGCTGAGAATAGAGATAGAAGGGAAGATAGTGGAACAGGTAAACAGCTTCAAGTATCTGGGAGGGGTGGTTGAGGAGAAGGGTAGTCTGAATGAAGAGGTGAAAGCTAGAATCAGAGGGGATGCAGCCAACTGGCACAGAGTATCAGGTGTAGTCTATGACAGAAGAATGCCAAAGAAGCTGAAAAGTAACACCACAAGATAGTGGTATGACCAGTACTACTGTATGGTACAGAAACCTGGGCAGTAGAGGCAGAGCAGTTGAAGAAGCTACAGGTGATGGAAATGAAGTGCCTGAGAAAGGTGGTAGGATGCACACTGTGGGACAGACAAAGAAATGAGGACATAAGAGCAGATGCCAAAGTAGCTCCAATTGCATAAAAGATCAAAGAGAACAGATTACGGTGGTTAGGACACGTGCAGAAAAGCAGAAGACAATCTGGTGAGGAAGATTGTGGACAGACAGGAAGAAGGTAGGAGGAAGTGAGGATGTCCAGCAAAGAGGTGGATGGATTGTGTGAAAGAAGATCTGCGACAGTCAGGTATGAGTGTTGAAGAAGGCAGGAGTGTGGCACTGAATTGAGAGAGTTGGCGACAGTTAACACGATACCCCGACCCCATGTAGAAAATAGGGAAAAGGGGCTGATGATGATGATGATTTGGTTGCTGCAGGAGTTCTTTATACTTGCCTCCTATAAATACATGCTTTCCAATTTTCTTTTCTATTCTTTTCATTTCTTCTGGTCATGCTCTTTATACTGCTTTTTTTTTTTTTGCTTTTCAGCACTTTCTGTTGTTACCTGTTTTTGTCCAATTCTGAGTTGATTCCCTGGCCTAATCCCCACTAATTGGGCACAGTATGAATTTGTCAGCAGAGTAGAGAGTCCTATAGAGGGAGTAAAGATGAATAATGTTTTATAGTTTTTGACATTTTTCAGGCTGGAAAATTGGACTGTGAATAGATTATAGTTTTGTGAATATTAGATAGCAAGGCAATTCTCACCAGTTTATCTTGTTTAGTTCCATGCATTGATGGTATCTATAAGGCATATCATCAGCTGCATATTTAGCTATTTTATTGTAGCATTTTTCTAGCATGTTATTTAGGCAGCTTGTAGGTTGACAAATAGAGACACAGCGTATAGGAGGATGGGTAACAGTAGAAAAAAGGTAATGGTTTTCAAATCTGGTTGGTCAGGTAAGGTTTAGCTCGATATAGGATGCTACGTTTTTCGTGTGTTTGTTAATAGCTTGCTTTATGTGGTGGTCAAATTTCATAGCATCATCCATAATGACACCCAGAAACTTGGTATAAGTTACAAATTCAGTTCTGTTTTGGTTTGGTCAGAAAAAGTAATGGTGAAGAAGGGTTTGTTGTTAGAGTATTGTGTAGTTGTGAGCAAAATAAATTTGGTCTTCTTAGGGTTTAATAATAAATCTGATGTTAATTTTCATTCATTCCTTAACCATTGGGTTCAGATCCAATCTTCAGACTGGAGTCAGCCAATACTATAGCTCATAGCCAACTGAAACTGTCGAGCTCCTCCCTACCCATAATAATACACCAACCCCTAATGTGCCTCAGATCCTGTTTGCCACTTTCACGCTTTCACATTTAAATGCAGTCAGCTTTGCTCTCCAGCATATTTTTTCCTAAATCTCTCTCTCTCTCTTTCTCTCTCTCTCTATATATATAGGTTTATATTAGAACATCGAAAGTTTAATAGTTCGAATCACTAAAGGTCGACCTTTATTGATCAAACTATTAACATTTCGAATGTTCATAAAAATAAATAAAAAAAAAAGAAAATCTAAAGGGTGTAGGAAGGGGGACAAGCTCCCCTGCACACCCCACACCTCACGCTACTTAAATATACCAACTCTGAGACCACACTACATTGAAGTAAATGGAAATCTCCCCTTACAGAGATTTCGGTTTACCCATTCGATGTTCTGCACATTCGCTATTCTTGTGTCGACAATGTCGGATTCCACATTGTCGGCTTTCAAGAATATAATATAGACCCTATATATATTTGTGTATTCTTGTGCACCATTGTTGGTATTCTTTTTCTTAAACTGTAAATTTTTCTACTTTTCTAACTCTCACCTTTACTCATTTGTGTATTCCTTAGTACCATTGTCGGTACTTATTTTCCCTTTTTCTCCTTTTTCCTCCTTATACTAAAGAAAAATAATAAAAAAAGTACTTTTAGCCATATTTACATCTATTAGTTTAGAAAAATGTCTGAGAAAGGATTTCAAAAGTGTAAAGAATGCGGCCATAAGCTGTCTTATTCTGATGCCCATGACTTTTGTGCATTCTGCTTGGGCCCTGACCATCTTAATTTTGACTGTGAGACATGTAAAAGTTTCAATTCGCATGCTGTAAAGGATAGAAGAAACAAGTTAACCTTAAAAGGATTAACTCCAGCTTCTTTTTCAGAAGCCATATCTGAGGCTCAGCCCTCCAAAGCATCTTCCAAGGACGCTTCTAAAAAGTTCCTAAAGAAGTCGGGTTCTTCCACTCCTTTCAAAAAATCCACAATGGATTGGAAGCCGTCTGGCTCCAAGATGTCCTCTACATCTCCTAGAACATTTTCAAATCAGGGCATTCTTGCTCTGAAGGTTCTTCCTCATGTCCAATATTTCCCAATAACTGACCCAGTTTCTTCAAGATTGCTGTCTCCCTTCCTCGAGAAACGACGGTCCAAGTCACCATCCATTGCTTCATCTTGTTCTTACAGACGCTTCTCGGATACCGATGTGGATAGAATGATGAGAAAGTTCCTCTGAGCGGAAATACAGATGGGGATTCTCCCAGCTCTGACCCCTTCAAATCAGGAAGCCTTAGCTAGATCTACCTCTACAGTCACAGCTCCTTCTCCAGTCTGACACTTCTTTTCGGAGTCCTTGGATCCAAGTTTGCCAAGACCGTGTGGTTCAGATCTGAGAGTACTGGTGTTCTGGGATGCAAAGGTTTCTCTGAGCGCACTGCCTTCAACGAGTTCTGAACTGAGTGGCTATCAGAGTTGTAGCTTCCCAGTCAGATCCGAGGTGTTGGGAGTCAACTCCGAAGTTTTCAGAGTTTTCTCTGCCCTTTGGGGCCTTGGTCTTGGACAGCTCAGCTCCGGCCTCTGCCTTGGGTGGCTTGCCCTCAGGGCAGATGTAGCAGGTAATACAGAAGCATGGCTTCTAGGTTCCATCAGCTTCCTTCTGCCCAGGATGGTCTGCCTTCAAGGTAGCGAAGAGAGTGTTCTCTGCTTCGGCAGTACAGAGGGTCTCTCCCCCCTCAGATCTACCTTCTGTGTCCTGTGTGTTTTTGTACCAAGAGCCTTGATATTCAACTCCACAGAAACAGCCAGTCCAAATCCTCCAAACTACCCACCCAGCAGGCATTACTCTCTCTTCTGACACTTCCCGTGAACATCCCACCAAGGAATTACCCAGGAACAGAAAGTGCAAAAGTAGGCACTTAGATTCCCCTCAGGAATCATATCACAGAAGACACAGATTTCGATGAAGGGAGGATCTCCCAGATCACCACCCAAACATGTCTCATTTGGAGACATTCTGGAGATCCTCAAGCAATGGGATGGTTAGTCCTACCAAAATCTTTCCACAGAGAAATCATTGTTTCTGGAGGTGTTTGGATCTGGCCTGCCTACCTCCTGGGTAACTCTGCCCGCTGATGAGCTCATTGATTTGATCTCTCAGTGGGCATGGAAGGAACCTGATGTGGTTGACTCCATCCCCAAGAGACCATACCAAATTCTGGCACCCCTGACAGGAAGGGAACACTGAAGTAAGGGAGTGCCTGTAGATGCCATGGCCATAGTGGCAGCCATGAAGAAGGAACTTGGTGAGCAAAGTTCCACTGTCCTTTCCCCTAATAGAGAGTCCAGGGCTTTGGACAGGTTCGGGAAGCATCACAAACCACGTTCCAACAAACCAATGACACCTTCTTCTTTTCAATAAATAAAAGTCTGTTTATTCCACAGCAAAGTAGAAAGCAGTAAATTCCACCATAAAATCTCCTAGCGCCTCGGCCGTAACAGCCTTTACAGAGTAAAATGCAAACTCACAGTATTTCCTATTTTTAACACAATCAATTTCAATTAATTAATTATACCAATTAGGCAGAATAAAAATTTCTTAAAGCTAAAACAAAATTCAAATAAAACTCTGCCAGTTACATTCTTTATTTAGCCTGTAAGGCTGCATAGTATTATATTTAATAATAAAAATTGATTCCTTTTTTCTTAATGAATGTTTAAGTAGATCGTCACTAGCAAAATGCAAAGAAACATGTTCCAAAACTGTAACTTTTAAACTATTTCTGTTTCCTGAATGTACTGAATTAAAGTGATCTGCTACGGGACTTATGATTTTGTTATTTTTTTATGTCCCTAACATGTTCTTTTATCCTTTCACTTAAAATTCTTTTTTATTTTCTCCGATATAGATGCATTTAATTGCATAAACTATTCCCTTTGTCATACAGGAAAACAGTCCTGTGTTTCAAATTGTTGCCATTTATTCTGTCAAATGTAGATACTATATACTGACAAATGGAACACTTGCCACAAGGGTTTGTGCCCAATTTTTTTACATTTCTATTAATTCGCACTTTTGGTTTACTATATTTGCTATGTACTAAAAAATCTTGGAAATTATGTCCCCTCTGATAAGATGTTCTAAATTTTACTTGTGACAAAGAGGGAACTTGCCTTTTTATAAGTTTCCAGTATTCTTTTAATAAGCTATTGAGTCTGTTTGAAAAAACAGTATATTTGTTAACAAAAAATAAAGAATTGTCATCTGACGTCATTTTTCCATTTCCTGTGTTACCCATGTGACTTCTTTTCTTACTAACGTCATGCTTCTCATAAATTTTAGCATAACTTTCCAAAACCAATTGCTCTTCATATCCTCTATCCAAAAACATTTTTATAGCTCTCTCAGCTTCTATTTGTGAGTCGTTTATGTCACTACATAACCTCTTAATTCTAAGCAGTTCCCTATAAGGAATAGATGCCAAAGTGTGTGGTGGATGGCAACTAGTAGCTTGTAACATTAAATTCAACTGATTAAATTTTCTATGAATCTTAGTTTTAATTTTCTCATTAATGACTCCTTCTATGGTAATATCTAGAAAATTAACCTTCAGACATATTTGTGCTTCATCATATTTAATTCCAAATCTGTTGTTCAAAAAATTCAAAAACTCAAGCATCTCATCTCTACCACCATGACACACAAATATGAGATCATCTATAAATCTAAAATAGTGTCTAACATATCTCTGATTAAAATGCATTTCTATAAATATGAGTACCCTCCATTAACCCCATAAACAAATTTGCATACATAGGGGCAAAAGCTTCCCCCATAGCTGTACCTTGTTTTGGTCTATAAAGGTTCCCCTCAAATTCAAATATGTTGTTATTCAAACAGAAATGTACTAGCTCTTTAATGTTCTGAGTTCTGGGATTGTCTCCCAAGAAATACTATATAGCTTCTAGTCCATACCGATGTTGTATATTAGTATATAGACTAGTTACATCTACTACTACAAAGTACATATTTTCCTTCCACTCTGTTCCTCCCACCCTCTTCAAAAAATCAAAGGAATCTTTAATATAAGATGGGAGCTTTAGTACTTCTTTCAACAGTACTTCATGTAAAAGACAGCCCAAATTATGAGTAAAATATCCAATAGCTGACACTATCGGGCGTCCTGGAGGGTGCTGCAAATCCTTATGAATTTTAGGCACACAAAAAAATCTAGCTACAGACCCCTCCTTGTTCACAAGCTTTTTTGTTACATCTGATGCTGTAAAATAATGTAACCTCACTCCCTTATCCAACAGCATCCGATATTCTTTTTGAGCCTGACTTAAAATTGTCATGTCTACTTTATTATAAATGTGTTCATTGCTCAAATGTTGCATGCACATACCATAATAAGTTAAAGAATTCATAACAACCAGCTTACCCCCTTTATCTGAGGGTTTAAATGCAATATTATCATTAGTGCTTAGTTGTTTTAATTTATACCATTCCACTTTGTTAAATTAAAATTCTTGTTCGCTCTATTAAATTCATTCATTTCTTTTTCTATTACTAAATTAATAGCATTGTTAAATCGCTGTATATTAACATTTTTAAAAGGTGGCATGAAAGTGCTTTTAATAGATATTTTAGTCGTATCCAACAATGTATATGCATTGCTTTCAACATCGGAATCACAGGAATAAAAGCTACATTCACTTGATGAATCTGTGTCTTCATTTAACATACTCATATTATGTGGAACAGAATTATAAAAATATTCTTTCAAATGCATTTTACGAATTAATTTAAATACTTCTCCTTTAACTTCATACAATCTTGGAAAAACAGTAGGAATAAATTTTAAGCCCCTTTGCAAGACTGACATTTCATCTTCATCAAACACATAATCAGATAAATTTACTACATAAGAGTCCACTACATCATGTACTACCTGTTTAGTTTGTCCATTTGCTCTGCTTATATGGGCCCTGGCCCTGGTCTCTGTAGTTACCATGTCCCTGCCACATTTGTTTCCTTGTACCATGTCCTGTGGCACCTGGTCCACGAAAAATTTTTTGGAAAGATTCCGCATTACTGGGTCTGAGTAATGCTGGATATTCCTGGTCCATACACTCCTCTTCTTCCACAGAGGACGCCCCACTTTCTGCTGAGTAAAAACTGCAGTTCTTCCGTTGGCCATATGTTTCCTGGTTTTGAAAACTGGCACTGCGCCGTTTAGATTGCTGATTGGATGACAGAATGAACGCTTTCTTCCGCTCATAATCCCTCAGATCTCTTTGAAGTTTATTTTTCTTTCTGTGTATCAGTTCTCTCTCATAAGTGGTGAGACGATCATTAATACTGAACAAAAAGGCTTCCAATGCTGAGTTAGATGTTGTCTTAATCACCTCTTCACACATTTTTTTGGTTTCTTCCAGTATTTTATTTCTTTTAAAATTATCTCTGTCTATCAGTATGGAAACCCATTCCATACTGCATCGATGTGCTGCAGCAATCCATCTATCATGGAACCCCTGTTCTTGTTCCTCTGATAATTCAAACGAGGCAGAGGGACTTTTAATGGCTCTGAGTCCCCTAGGTGTTATCTGCAGTTCCTGATATCTTTGTAAGCTATTTAAATTATAAAAAGTGTCTGTTTCCTTAAATAACAACTTCTCCAATTGGGAACATAGTTCCTGTGCTGCAGGGTAAGAAGACAATTCTGTTTTCTTACCTATCGTAGCAAAAGGATTAGTTGTTGTACGAAACAGATGCCTGGTGTCAAGGACATGGTCTCAAGCTCAATGCCAAAAAGTGCATTGTCATCCCCTTTGGTAAAAATTCTGTACCCATGAACTACCCCATAGGCGGTAGTCTACTTAACACCGAAAGTGTGATAAGAGACCTTGGGACACAGGTGAACAGTAGTCTCTCCTTTGATTCTAACTCCCGTAGCCAAGGTAGCCATTGCCCGTTCTCATCTTCTCTCTACTCTCCTGTACGCATCCCCTCTTCTTCTAAATAACAATAAGTCCAATCTAAATAAACTTACTACCTGTTACAATCACATTGCCAGATTTGCCACTGGGCTCCCTTTTAGAACACATCACTGCATCAGTCTAACTCAGCTCGGTTGGCTCGAACTTCCTAGTCTAGTGCTATACAACCAACTGATCATAGCCCACAAAATCATATACACCCCTGAAAACACCCCTTCACTCAAACACCTAGTCACCCTGTATAACAATCCACGACCACTACGTTCTTCCAACAAAGTCCTCATCCAGACTTACAAAACTAATAACCTAGCCGGTGACTCTCTCCTGTCCAACTCCCTAGGTAGAACCTGGAACCTTTTACCCCCTGAGATTACCTCAATTTCTTCCCTAAATCACTTCAAAGCCAAGCTCAAACTACACCTGGGGTCAAAAAGGTCCTGCTACTGTACCAAGCCTGGCTAATCCTCACTCTACACAATGTATTAGCCATAATTCTCTCCTTCTAACTAATACATTTCACTCTCACTTACTAACGATGTTAGCTTGTGGTTCCTATGACAATATTAGTAATGTCAACTTCTGACTCCATGTTCTAAAATGTTTTTCGTCACTTCTTCAAGCAACCCAATACTTTTGTACATTGTTTTTGTCTTTTGTTTATGTTTATGTTGCTGTTTTTGTTGGAGCTTTTCTCCCCGGGCCTCCGCTGAAAATGGACATATATCCAGTCGGACTATCCCGGTTAACAAATGTAAAATAAAAAAATAAAAATAAATAATCACATCGCCAAAGTGGTCAGGAAATCCTTCTATGTGGCACACCTCATCACAAAAGGTTTCTTATCCAGAAAAAAAGAGGTCATTGTTTCCCTCTACTCATCACTCATTAGACCCATTATAGAGTACAACGCCCCTTTTGGTATGTACCTCACAAGACAGCTACAACTGGAAAGGCCGCAAAAATACCTCACAAAGAGGAATACTGGCCTCAAACAGATGCCTTACGCAGACAGTCTCAAAAAACTCCAGCTTTACTCCGTCACATACTGCCTACTCAGAGGCGATCTCTGCCTAACATACAAAGCTATGTCAATCCCCGAGCTGTTGGACATGCTCCACTTAAAGAAATCCCAATCCCTCAGAGCTACACGCTATAGGGACCTAAACCTTGTCACCGCAATAAACAGAACATGCTGGAGGGATAGATTCCTGTCCCAGAGACTTCCCATACTCTGGAACAGACTACCTATCTATGTCAAACAGAGCTCCCCATTAACACTCCTCAAGAAAAATCTTGATGATTGGATGGGTAATAGGAAATTCACCCCGGGGATCACTTCTGTGGTTCTGCTTGACAGGGGCACAGGAAAATAATTTTCTTGGGTGGCGAAACCCAGGGTACATTTTTGGCTAGGCTTGTATAGGCCCTAGGGCCAATAACCTAGTACCTACCTATGAACCTATGAAACCTGGATTCTTCCCATTTCTTAAGGTCATTTATTTGCGTATTCAGTCGCTGTTTGGGAATACCATTATTTTGTTGAATCGTTGTTTCATTGCCATTAATTACTATAGTCTTAGGCTCAGAATGTAAACTGGTAAGTCAATTTCTCTGAGTAAATTCCATCCCCATTTCACGAAAAATACGGGGCAAAGAAGAAAATGAGTCACTGGTCATACCTGGAGTTTAAACCACACTTTTAGAAGGTGAATATCATAAACCACGTTCCAACAAACCAATGACATCTTCTTCTTTTCAATAAATAAAAGTCTGTTTATTCCACAGCGAAGTAGAAAGCAGTAAATTCCACCATAAAATCTCCTAGCGCCTCGGCCATAACAGCCTTTACAGAATAAAATGCAAACTCACAGTATTTCCTATTTATAACACAATCAATTTCAATGAATTAATTATACCAATTAGGCAGAATAAAAATTTCTTAAAGCTAAAACAAAATTCAAATAAAACTCTGCCAGTTACATTCTTTATTTAGCCCGTAAGGCTGCATAGTATTATATTTAATAATAAAAATTGATTCCTTTTTTCTTAATGAATGTTTAAGCAGATCATCACTAGCAAAATGCAAAGAAACATGTTCCAAAACTGTAACTTTTAAGCTATTTCTATTTCCTGAATGTACTGTATTAAAGTGACCTGCTACGGGACTTATGATTTTATTATTTTTTATGTCCTAACATGTTCTTTTATCCTTAAATTTAATTTTAAATTTTTTAAATTTGACAAAGAATCCCATATGCTGTATGTGCTTGGGGAGATGTAATATTCTGCAGCAGGCTTTACTCTTCCCTAAGATTTATCTCATGCGGCTTGTTCTAGGTTTCTCTGATGCATCTTGTGTTTTAGGAATAATCCTCTTCCTGATTCCCCATTCAGAAAAGCTACTGAAAAGGGCCTTCTCACAACTTCCAGACTTAATGTCCAACCACTGAAATGTGATTTTTTTTTTATAAATGTTTATTTATTTATTTACATCTTACTGTCAACTTAAAAAAAGAAACACATGTATGCAATCCTGTCTTACAATGGTTTCATACCTTAACATACTACTAAGGTATCGACTGGTACACCATATCATCCAGCATATGTAACAAATATCACAAAATAATATCTACCATAATGAGGATTTCTTAGTAGCAAATGGGCCATAAGGCTCTTGCCTCACCAGGGAATTTCTGGTTCCTGCTGCTGTGGAATGAAAAGGTCAGCTGGGTACAGTTAAATGGGTCATCTGACTCAGTCCTGCGCTTGAGGGGATAAAAAGGTTAGTCTTGAAGAAGAGAAGGGTGTCATACTCCTTAATATCTGGAGTATTTTTTTCCAGAGATGAGGCAATCATTGAGTAATATACCTTTCTCTCCAAAGTCTTTTATTAATCAAACAGTAAAGGCTCATATCCTTGGCTTGGGTATTTGTCTGGTTGTTCATCGTTTAAAGGATAGGGTCTTTGATGGCATGGGACGATAAGCATACATCTTCATGCAGAAGTCTACAAGAGACAGAGCGTAGGGTTTTTAGGTCAACATTTTTTTTTTTTCATCAAGGACCTTTGGGGCCTTTCTAGCTTCATAATATGTCTGGCTAGGTACATGCAGAAAGGAGCACTGTACTTAATAATTGGCCTGAATAGGGCATAGTACAGAAGGACAGTAATATCCTTTGGCCTAGATGAGATACCTTTGGAAATCAACTGCTGAAGACAGATGGCTTTTCTAACTGCTGTTGCAATATGGTGGTCAAAAGTGAGGGCATTGTCAACCCGAGTACCAAGATCCCTCACAACCATGTCTGTGTGGAGTGGGGTATTGGCTGTAAGTTATAGATGAGAGGTGTTTTCCAAAGGAAACAATGTTTCACTTTTTTGCATTTAGTCTCAGCTTTTCTGTGCACACACCACTGGTTCATAAGGACTAGTTTGAGTTTATAGGGGGTAGTTCTTGTTATGAGCCCATTCTCTGTGAACCATTGGCTTATAAGGACTAGTTCTTTCCATGAGCCCTTTCTCTATTTATAAGGACTAGTTTTTGCTGTGAGCCTTTTTTCTGTACACCATTGGTGTTTGTAAGGGCTGGTTCTTGTTGTTAGTCCTTTCTTTGTACACCATTGGTGTTTGTAAGGACTGGTTCTTGTTGTTAGTCCTTTCTTTGTACACCATTGGTGTTTGTAAGGACTGGTTCTTGTTGTTAGTCCTTTCTCTGTGCACCATTGGTTTGTAAGGACTGGTTCTCCTTTCTTTGAACACCATTGGTTTAGAAGGACTAGTTATTGCTGCAGTATTTCTCTATCAGTGGTAGAACAGATGATGACACCCAGCTTGTAGTCATCAGCAAATTTTGTTAGCCATAGAACAGGGTTTATAGTATGGAGTTCGATAAAGTATATACATCAAAAAGGAGATGTCCCAGTACTGAACTCTGTGGTACTCCACTGGCTACTTTCTTACTTTCTGTAGTAGCACCTGCCACCTTAATTGTGTGAGCTCTGTCTTTCAATCAATTTACAGTCCTTTTTACAACAAGGGTCTACATTTATTTATTTTAAGTTTGTTTACAGTGCTAGCATGGGATACAGTGTCAGAGGCATTGCACGCATGCAGATATGCTGTGTGGACTGAGTGGACTTGCTTTTTTTCTGAAAGGTTATTGGGAGAAGTACAACCTAAAAGTACTGATTTAGTAATTAAGTGATTAGTATCATTGTGCAGAAGCTACTTAGAAATCCTCTTCTTATGAACGTTTAGAATGAAATGTATTAATGCTTAAATTCTACAAAATTTGCTTAAAGAGTTGGATTGTTTTTTGCAGGAAAGTGGTATTAATAATAGAATTGAAGGTAGGTTACTCAGTGTGGGTTTTTTTTGTTTGTTTTTTTGTGAAAAGTGTGTATGTATGTGAGTGAAGGGAGAAATACACTAAATGTATACCTGACAGCAATTTGAAATGATATTACTGTGACTTTTTAGTGTGTGTGTGTGTGTGTGTGTGTGTGTGTGTGTGTGTGTGTGTGTGTGTGTGTGTGTGTGTGTGTATGTGTGTGAAAAATTAATCATTACAGCTTTTGTGTGGATATTTATGTGACCTTCTTCCAGTTAAAATCGTTATCTCTGCCCATTTTGAATGGACATGTTCAACACTGAAATACTGTAGTGTGTGTGCAAGGGACTAAAACTAGTGTCTATGATATTTTATCAAACTACAGTTAAAGATCACATGCTGATTTATCTTGCATCAAAAATAAAACTCCTATATATTTCTCCAGGGAAAGGATTTCTAGGGTCACTGTATTTCTGCTTGACCCCTGACATATTTAGACTACAGCATTAATGACAGTAATAAAGTTGTGCATGGGTGTCTTTATATCTGAAATCATCAACACACACATACGCACACGCACACACACACACACACACACACACACACACACACACACACACACACACACACACACACACACATACACACACACACACACACACACACACACACACACACACACACATATAAATGTAACACAAACTACTGATGCATCTTATTGATTTTATTTATATATTTATATCTTCTTCCCTGGATGCCTAGACAACTTACAGGTGCAGGCATTTCTGTTTCTTGGATGTCAGACCAAAAGCATTGCCTATGCCTGCCGTAGCATATTCTGTTTGGCTCCTTCTTTAGCTTTCCTTTTTATTTAGGCTACTTAAAGGATAGACATTTCTGCTACTTTTGGTTTTGCAGATGTGTTATATTCTTCCTGCGTCCAACAGCTGCAGAGGACATGTCTAACCTTAGGTCTATGGTGGGTATAGGGATTATACCAGAGGGTGTAAAGAAAAAAGATGAATGGTCTGATGAACCAGAAATGGCCACAGAGCAGTTAGCCATCTGCAGATGAGACACTTTAGTAGCCCGTTATGGTGGGAAAGGCTTTTTTTTTTTGTGGCTGGAAGAAGGAACTGAGGTGCTGATATGTTGTTCCAAGGTGAAGCCGAAAAAGATGCCTGATTTCCAGGGGAGCCTGGCAGTAGTAGTCAGTAAAACAGGTTAAGTACAAAAAATTCACTTTTCCCACAAAGAACATAGTGAAAACCACTTTAATACTTACTGAAGACCTCCCTGTCAAAAAAAAGTAAAATAACGCAACTTTTACGAAGGAAAAAAATACTTTTCAAATTAGTTTTAGCACCTTTCTTTTTTTCCCACAAAAGTAAGAGTAATGCTCCTGCTTAAAAGTTAATAAAAGTGAGATGACAGTCAATTAAAACACTTTTTCCTAGCTTAAAACTAATAATGTCTCAGAAAACAGTTCACCTTCTGTAAAATAAAAATTAAGTTATAAAATAAAAGTTAAGTTATAAAATTAAAATGTGGAAGTTTTTTTTCCCTAAAAGAACTTATCTGCCCAGCAATGGATAGCGTTAACTGACAGTTGATCCTCGAAAGGCAGGAAGAGGAGTACTGTTCAGTTATAGGAAAGCTCTGAAGGGATGTTCAGTTGATGACTGTTGCAGTAGCAGCTCTCTCCATTCATCTCCTGTATTTTTGTATGTTTTTGTTGCCAGAGTAAGGATCCACATGTTCACTTTCCTAGCACTTTTTTGTCTTCTTCCTGTTATATTTCACAGCTGAGACCGGTGCTGCACATTTTTCGCTGTCCAGTGCGCCACATCTTTTGCTGTCCCAGTGCTCCATGTCTTTTTCTGGATCTGCCAGCACTCCAATCCCTCCTTGCTCAGAGATGAATTTTAAGCTAGCAAGGAGCTTAATGGCATGGGGGGGGGGGGCATAATATCCACCTTCAATTCAGCGGAGGGTTCTTTTATAATGTACCCGAGACCTCACCTCCTCCCCTATATTCACCAACATTCTCCAGCCTGGTTCAACTGGGTCATAGTTAGTTTTTTCTGCTTCTACATCATGACTCTGACTGTACATTTTTGCTTTCCGAGCCTTAACCTCTTCATGACTTTAGCCTCTCCCCGTCTCTCTCAGTTGGCTTGAAAATTCTGAAGGGCTTGGCACCCAAACCTTCTCTTTTCTTTCAGTTTAACTCAAGTTGAAGAACTGGTTGGGTACATGGAAAATACCCTTAAAGGTTTTAGAAGCTGGCTGGGTGTTGTATCCTATGCAGGATACGGCCCATATATCTATGTCTAGTGCAGTAGTGATCATTCAAACATCTACTTTTATGGTATGTTTACTTAAATAACTGTACTTTCCAGCAAGTGAAATGAGTAAAATGCACCATACCAATTATTTATTTTTCTCAGGGAGAATACACTTGGACCCCCTCTACATGCGCGCTCGCACAGACACACACACACACACACACACACACACACACACACACACACACATACACATGCGCACACACATGGATCTTGGGATTTTCTGTCTACTCAGAATTTATAATTGTATATGCTTAACACTTGTTGTAGTTGCATACAGATATATAACTGTCATAGTCCAGGCAAGCAGGACATTAAATGGAAACTAACCAAGCTTCTTTCAGTTTAATGGCTTGTCAGGTGCACTGTAAATAAATGCAAGTTTCAAGGGAATAGTAAGTCATTGCTGCTCTCGTTAATGTGACAGATTGTTTTTTCTTGTTCGGCAAATGGCCTTCAGTACTTATGCTGTTAAAATTAAAAAAAAAAAAAAACATAAATCTAAATCTCTGTATTCATTGTGAATGTAAAGAAAAAAATAGTACGTACAGTGAGAAATTTGAACTTTACTTATGGTCATTTCGAAGAGATGGCCAAGTAAACATTAATTGGTATGGATGAAGGGGATCCCTTATGTATTACCCAGAGCCTCAGTTGGCCATGATCCATCTTGGTAGTTAGACTGATAGGCCTGCAATTCATGGGGTCTGTGGTAGGGGGCCCCCCTTTCTGGAGGGGCACCACTATAGTTGTTTTCTAAACTTCAGAGGCATAACCTGTCACTAGTCTTAAGTTAACCAGCTGCAAAAGAGGTTCAACAAGGGCATGTCTGGTGCTATTAATTAGGCATCCAGGTAAATTGTATGGGTCAACAGATGTTGTCTTAGGACAGCCAGGGCATGTTCCATGATGATCTGAAGAGGTCACTGGTTAAATTGTCACTAAATCTGTCTGTGTGTATGTTAGCTATGTCTTTGGGGTCAGTGTGGACAGTGCCGTTTTGGATTAGCTCTGCAAATTGCAAGATGTTATGTTATTTCTCAGTTTCCTAATGTAACCAAAGAAGGATTTGTCATTATCTTTAGCTTTTGATGTCAGTTTCATTTCATGTCCTCCTTTGCTCTTTCTGATGGTTGTGTTTAGTTCCTTGTTTACCTTTAATATTAGGAGATTTTTTTATGGGAGTGTGTGTTTGTGTGTGTGTGTGTGTGTGTGTGTGTGTGTGTGTGTGTGTGTGTGTGTGTGTGTGTGTGTGTGTGTGTGTGTATTTTTATTTTGCTGAAGAACCAATTTATGCTGGTGAACCACCATTATTTTTTTACAGTTTCCATTATATTTGGTTCTAGTGGTAACTGCTGGAGCTAAACACATTTTATATGGAACTAAAATTCAGATGAAAAGGTTGCAGCTGAACTGGTAACACTGCAAGTGAACCTAGATAGGTCATCGTAGAATTTAAAGGAGTTTGTAAATTTAAAGTCCTTGAATTTAGAATTGTTTACCATTGTGGGTAAGTGGCTTTAAAAGAGAAGGTTACAAACTTGTGGTCAACCTTAACCAAGGTTGGAGAAATTAAAAATGTGGTACACTCGGGGGAGTGTTGGTGAAGATCAGGTCCAAACTGCTCTGTCCCTACTGTTTTTTTATTATGTTGGTAGACTTTTCTTGTACTGTTTCTGGAGGCTTTCTTTCTTTCTTTCTTCCTTCCTAGAAGCCTCCCCGATTGAGAACAGTATTCCTGCTGCAAATTGACAAGTGAACAGTAGATTGAAAGGATAACCTCCCCTTCTGGAGACTTAATTTATTTCTTCCTAGAAGCTTCCCAGATTTACTACACTATTCCAGAAGTAGTTTGACAAGTGACTAGAAGAGTGTGAGGATAACCCCCACTTTGTAACATCTGTGGACCCAAATAACACCTTATATTATATTATATTTATTTATTTATTTATTTTATTTTGCATTTGTTAACTGGGTTGGTCCAGCTGGGTAAGAATGTACCCTTTTTCAATGGAGACCCGAGGGGAAAAGCCCCAAACAGACATACAAGTAGAGACAAGTTTACAATAATACAGAGCAAAACAATGTCATTAATACAATGGATAAGAAAAAAATAATGTACTCCATGGAATTAAACATATCTATATACAAAAATATAATAATAAGGGTGTAAAGGGAAAAACAACGATAATAAATCCAAGAGGTATGCAGTAAGGGAATTATTATATTATATCATATTGTATCATATCATATTATATTGTATTGCATTATATTATATTATGTCATATTATATTATTTTTATTTTATTATAAAGCCTTAATTTGCCTTAGCTGTTGCCTTCTCACTCATAATCTAGTGCTTCAATGCCATAGCACTCTCATTTTCTACAGCTCCCTCTGCGTCCTGTCACCTGACCTCCAGCAGTGCATTATTTGGTCCTGTGCTTCCTAACTACATTGCTGTATGTTCCCGTCTGGTCCTGTTCCTCACATACTCTTCAGCCCACTTTGTGTCCTGTCACCTGACCTCCAGCAGTGCATTATTTGGTACTGTGCTTCCTAATTACATTGCTGTGTGTTCCCCTCTGGTCCTGTTCCTCACATACTCTACAGCCCACTCTGTCCTGTCAATTGACCCGCAGCATTGCATAACTATATTGCTGCATGTTCCCGTCTGGTCCTGTTCCTCACATACTCTACAGCCCACTCTGTGTCCTGTCACCTGACCTCCAGCAGTGCATTATTTGGTCCTGTGCTTCCTAACTACATTGCTGCGTGTTCCCCTATGGTCCTGTTCCTCACATACTCTGCAGCAGCACTCTGTATTCTTTACTCAGGATCTCCACTCACACTGTTATGTTGTTGGGGTTGTGGTTGGCATGATGGTTAAGATGTTTACTTTATCGACACAAGATGCAGAGTTTGATTTGCATCTGTGGTCACTCTCTGGTTATTAGCTATGTGTGTAATGTAATAGTCTGTAGAATGATTGCCTAGTATTTACGTATGAATCATGTGCCTTTGCTCTACCAATCACCAAATAGCCCTGCTCCACACTTCCTTCTTTGGTTCTGTTCTGTGTATGCCCCATAGCCCCATCTTTACACTGTGTTATTTTATTTACTCTTTACAGACAGGTACTCTCAGACCCCCATCTAATCCTGTTTCTCCATGTTCTACTGAACCCTGTCTCATATTTTGGTCCATGAACTTAATTTCATATCAGCTGCCTATGCCCCCCTCTTGTTTTATTCCCAGCATTTCCCATGTTCAATGTTGGTCCTGTTCTTACAGTTTCCCATTCACTCCCATGATCCATGTGGAGCTCAACTCAGAGCTTCCCATTAGTTCACCTACAAGAATGCATGGATCGTGCCATCCTATCTTCTGGTTCTGTTCCCACCATCTCCTTCAGCCCTCCTTCAGTTTCCCATCATGTTCTATTATAGTCCTCTTATTTTATTTTTCTCATCAGCCCTTAATCCCCTTCTGATTTTGTTCACATCATCACCGAAAGCCTTCTCCCTCATCTTCTTTTGTCTTTGTTGTAGACTGTGTCTTTGAATCTTTTATCATAAATAAAATAGAATAATTATTTACTGAAACTGCTGCATGACCAGGCTACAACTCATACCATACATTTCGGCCACAGAACCCGGATCAAAATAGAAAAGGTGGGGGCGTATCCATATTCATCAAGGATACCCACGCCTCCAGGTTAGTGGCACAGCACGATGCTGCAGAGATCATCCACGTGCAACTAACAATGGGCAAAACTGCAATTCAAAACTGCAATGGTTATTCCGCTCCACAAAGATGGAGCCACAACAGACCCTGGGAACTATTGCCCTATAAGCCTGACTAGCTTGGTCTGCAAGGCTATGGAGCGCATCATCATGGAACTCATTAACAGAGACATTTGGAACCTCCATGTCCCAGGACCCCCATTCCGCGTTTCTGGAAACACTGGGAAACATAAAGGTCCTACCAAACACCCTAATATTGGGTGATTTTAATTACCCAAACATTAACTGGGAGAACTACTCAAGTACTAACTCCTTTGCCCAACATTTCCTAGAATTTATAAACTCAAATGCCCTGGATCAACTGGTCAACACTCCCACCAGAGGACCTGGTCATCACCAACATGGGCGACCGGTGTTCCACACCGGAGGTCAACCCCTCGCTGGTTAGATCTGACCATAAACTAAACACTCTGGCTATCCACATTCCACCCCCACCCCCAGTCAAGGAAACTACCATGAAAAAACTTTTCAAAAGCAAACTTCACATTACTTAAGACCGAGGTGGAAAGTTTCAAAGCCCCCATGCTAAATGATAACGCTGTCCAAGCTGCAAAATCCTTTATTAATGCATTCTACGGACACCTACAAGACTGCATGGATCGTGCTATCCCAATTAAAACCAAGACTCACTCCTCCAAGAAAAGGAAACCAGTCTGGTGGACCCCTGCCATAAACAAGCTATACAATAGAAGGAGGAAACTAGTACAGAAAAGAGTAAAATCCCAAGAAGGGAAGACATCCCTGATCAGTATCAGCAAGAAACTACGATCCCTCATAAAATCATCCAAGGCTAGCTTCGAAAGAAAAATTGCCAAGGACTCCAAAGATAACCACAAGGCATTCTTTAGCTATGTCAAGAATCTAAGTGGCAATACTCAGATCTGCTCGGAGTAAGTGCAGAATGGCACAAAATGCACTGAATCAACTGATATCGCCAGCATCCTGGCAGACAGGTTCAGTGCAAACTTCAACCCCCTCTCATCAACAAAAGGGCCCATAACCATACTAGAAGAATGTAGAGCCCTTGAAATCACAGACACTTAGGTTAAAACAGCCCTGTCCAAAGCCAAAAACACAGCATTAATGGGACCAGACGGTTTCCCAGGCTGCGTCCTACACGAGCTCAAAGATGAACTAACCCCTCACCTAAACACACTGTTCAAACACAGCCTCTCCACAGGCTACATGCCAATAGAGTGACACACAGCAATGGTTATTCCGCTCCACAAAGGTGGAGCCACAACAGACTCCGGGAACTATCGCCCTATAAGCCTGACTAGCTTGATCTGCAAGGCTGTGGAGCGCATCATCATGGAACTCATTAACAGAGACATTGGGAACTTCCAAACAATGGACCCTACCCAGTTCGGCTTTGTTAAGGGCAGATCATGCCTAAACCTGGTGGACTTCTTTGAGACAGTTACCAAGGCTATAGACGAGGGAAAGGTGGTACACACAGCCTACCTAGACCTCGCAAAGGCCTTCGACACCATTCCCCATTCTGGTATTATAGACAAGCTCACCAGCCTGAATATAAACCCCTACGTCACAAGATGGTTTGCCATCTGACTCAAGGATATAACCCACATGGTGAGAGTTGTGGGAGCTAGGTCCAACTCTAAACCGGTTAAAAGTGGCGTTCCCCAGGGCTCAGTCCTAGGACCCCTCCTGTTTGGCATATACTTCTCATAGGTACAGGCAAGCACAAGAAGACTATGGCTGACCAAGTTCACAGACAGCTGCTAACTAGGGGCTATAATTGATGCTCCGGTTGACACAAACATCCTCCAAAAGGGTCTCACTGAGACGGATATGTGGTGTCAAAATCATAACCTCAAGCTAAATGCCAAAAAGTGCATAGTCATCCCCTTTGGAAAAAACAAAGTACCCACAAACTACCACATAGGTGGTAGTCCCCTAAATATGGAAGACGTAGTAAGGGATCTGTGGACCCAAGCAGATAGTAATCTCTCCTTTGATAATCACATTGCCAAAGTGGTTAGAAAATCCTTCTATGTGGCCCACCTAATCACAAAAGGGTTTGCATCCATATCAAAAGAGGTCATTGTGCCCCTCTACTCATCACTCATCAGACCCCTCATAGAGTACAACACCCCATTTGGGATGTACCTTACAAGACACCTGCAACAGCTGGAAAGACCACAGAAGTCCTCACCAAAAGGATCACTGGCCTCAAACAGATGCCCTATGCAGCTCGAGTGAAGAAACTCCAGCTGTACTCAGTTGCATACTGCCTACTCAGAGGTGATCTCTGCCTGACATACAAGGCCATGTCCAGCCCAGAATTGATGGACATGCTCCACCTAAAGAAAACCATATCCCCTGAGCCACACGCTCTGGGGATCTAAACCTCACCACAACAATAAATAGGACATGCTGGAGGGATAGATTCCTGTCCCAGAGACTTCCCATGCTTTGGATCAAGATTCCAGTCTACATTAGGCAGAGCTCCTCGCTAACATTCTTCAAGAGAAACCTTGACGAGTGGATGGGAAACAGAAAGTTTACCCTGGGGATCACTTCAGTGGCTCTGCTGGACAGAGGCACAGGGAACTAATCTAAGGGGCGGCGAAATCCAACACATTCTGGCTAGGCTTATAAATGCCTTCGGGCAGATAGCCTAGTACCTACCTATGAACCTATGACCATGTATATTAAATGGATTTCATATTGTATAGTGCTGTTTCCTATCATCATATTTTAAGCAACTTATACTAAGGGTTGCTTATATCTAAATGATAATTAAGTTCTGAGGCCATGGTTGAAAAGGGTCCAGCTTGGATCAGTTCCACTTACCTTTTTTTAATTAACTGGAAGTCTAGTAAGTGAATACAATAAAACATTTTCCATATGAACCTGTACACATTATTTTCCAATGCCTGTCGCAGCCATTTAGTGGTGTTCCTGTTATTGCAGTCATTCCCATATCACAGTCCACTGCTTGTTCAGTTTTCCATCATTCCCCATATCTTTCCATGAACTTGCTACCACCACCATCTCCTCAACCTTCCATGCCCCACTTTGGTCCTGTCCTTACATCTCTCCTATGCCCCTCCATTTCTTTCTTCCATCTTCTAACATGTTCCTCGTGTCTTTCCAGTTCTTTTCCTATCATCCCCTGACACCTCTGTCTCATGACTTGTCAGCTGCTTTTCAGCCATCTCTTTACCATATGTCACCCATACCCTAACCAACGACGCTCTTTCCATGACATTCCCCACCATCTCTTCCTCTATGCCCCCTCCCGGATTGTTTCCTGCCGTACCTCGCCTCCTCTTGTTTTTTTTTTTGTTTTGTTTTATGTATATTTTGATTGTTAGATTGTACAACTGGACAGAACCCGGTATCATTGGGTGTTCGGGGACAAAAATCCACCAGAAAATATGGCATCAGAGGCACAGGTGAAAAGTAATGCGAAATGTAGGGTGCACACTAGTTATAAGTACTGGTAGCAGTGCAGAAAAGAATTACAGACCTCCAAGATCCAAACACATCCAAGTGCATTAAAAATCAGTTACTACAAATGAACAGATGGTTAAAACTACTACACCATTTGTGTGAGATAGTCAACAGTTCCTGGTGTCAGACCTAACATTAGAGCAGAAGATGCAGGAAAACCAAAAGTGGCTTTACTGTAAGGAATACATACACATTAAATAAAGTGATGAGGTACACAAGTAAATTATACAAGACAAGCATAATAAAAGTTTTATACTTTTCAGTGTAGCTTTAACAAAAAGTATATCAGCAGGAATATTGTCTGGTTATAGGAGGCAACCATCTGTTTCACTGGAGAATAAAGATTATGTTGTACAGAGTCACAAACTTGTTATGCATTCATGTGGGAAGATTGAAAGCCTGTTCTCATTTTATTAAATTCTGGTGTCTCTGTAAGTTCTGGAAGACTGTTCCAGAGTCTCATTATGTGGTGGCAGTACGAACCATCCCCAAGCCAATCTCTGCTGCAGCATTTACAGCACTTTAACTACTGAGACAAGCTACGCTCCTAGGAAGGTCATACGGTCTTAGTGTTTCAGAAGGTGATTTATACTTTTATGTGTAAAGCCACTTAGGAATGAAGAGCAGGTGGAAATTTAAGTGCAAGATTCTAGTCAAGTACATTCTCTGAATGCAATGAACTGGTAATCCCTGAGCTTTCTACCTGATGTCTGTTTAACTGTATGTTATGTCATATCAAGTCCTGATTGTACCCGACTGTGGAAATTAGTATATAAGATGGTTTCTTAACTAGCATAACAGCTAAGCATGGACAGCTCTTATTTCAGAATCAGGTGTTAACCTATAATCTGTCACAATATCAGAGTTAAAGAAGACTCTTTAACTATGCTGGAAATGCAGTAGTCTGATATAGGTGGACCGCCCACATGTTTTATTTTTAATTGACTTAAAATATACTTAATATCAAACAGAGATTTTATAGCTGTCCTCTACCCTCTTTTTATGATTTTTGGTTTGATAATATGCATTTTGTTTTGTTTTTGCCTGCAAATCTTCCAACAACCCCTCACCCACTTATAGCATAGACAATAGTGCACTTCAAAATGAGACCGTAGTTAGAGACCTTGGGACATGAGGTGATAATTCCCTTTCTTTTAATCATTGTGCCACTGTAGTGGTCAGAAGTCCTTCGACTTAATGCATCTGATCACAAAACGAATATCATCCATATCTAAAAACTCGTTACCGCTTTATATTCTGCATTGATTATTTATTTAGCTGTTGATTTATTTTACAGTTTGATAGCTGGGTAGGTGAGGTGATCCATAGACCCTTTTCATTCATAACCAAGGGATACAGCAATGACAGTACTTAATAAAGGCCCAGTAATGAATAAAGTTCAAAAGCAAGTCAACAAATATAGAAATGCAGCTTAGGGAATAATTACATTATAAATCAGATAAGGACAAACTAAAGTTAACAGAAAAATGTTCACAGTGCATAAATTATTATGATTTAGACATTAGACACATACAGAATTTCCCTGTACAAAATATGCATTATTAATGCTTACAGTATGAATGAGTACATGCTGTTACTAGATGCACAAGCAGTTAGCCAGTGTCTCTAAAGTCGGTACATTTAGCTTCACTACGTAGGTGCCACTTGACATGTTTCGTGAATGTTTCCATTTTCTCCGTTTTTACATCTGATGGTAATTGATTGCATAAAGCAGGTCCTGATATTGAGAGGGCCCTTTCTCCTATGGAATTTAGGTCTGATCAAAGTGAGAAAGCAATGTTGGGTGCTTATAAGGGACTAGGCCATCATAGAATGCAATTCATCCTTTGGGATGTGCCTCACTAGACATATCAAATAACTGGAAAGTCCTCAGGAGTTCCTAATAAAAAAGATCACTGCCTTAAAAATCCTAAGTAACCAGAAAGGCCTATAAGTGTCCCATAGACTTCTGAGGAGTGGTCTTTGCCTTGCCATCTGTGCCAATAGGGACCTTGTAGTCGAGAATCTCCTGTATCTACAGAAATCGAACAGTTCCACTAATAGGAGGCCCAGACATTTAAATCTACATCAGCAAAATAAAACATGGTGAAGAGATAGATTTTTTTTATATGTCTTCCCACCTCTGGAACAGACGTCCAGTACAAATTAAGTAGCACCATACATTATATTCCTTCAGTCAGCAGCTAGATAAGTGGGTATCAACAGATTCATCCTTGGCTTGCCTGCCTTAGCCCTAAAGAAAAAAAGAGGTAGGGTTTAGGGTGGGCACAGTCAAGGCTTAGATGGGCACTAGGCTCAAGTTGTCTTGTATTTCCTGTGGTACCAAGGGCTGCCACTTCATGCCCATCGCTCATCTTGTTCTCCCCACCTCCACAATCTGCTTGTTCTTTGCACTGCTTCTGTGTCCTGCTATCCTTTTCTGCTGTTGCTCTCACTGCCTCTAATAGCTGCCCTCATGTCTGAAGGTTGCCCTCTGTCCCCATCCCTCTTGTCTCATAGTTGCCCTGTATCCCCGTCCCTCATACTTCTTTGACAGTGTTTCATATTTTTCCCCTTTGCCTTCTGTCTTTAAGCGTAGACACTTCTTTCATCTCACACTGTCCCCCATTCTCACTCTATTTCAGTGCACCTCCTAGAACTGTTATACTTCTTTATTTACGTTCCTAGTATTTGGTACAGTCTTCACAACGACCCCACCCCCCATGATTCTTTCTCACCATTACCTACAATGTTGCTGGATAAATGAAGCATACTTTTTTTTCCTGTCTTATTTTTTTTCCTTTGATTTTCTTTTACATGTAGTACAGTGTGAAGCCTTGAATACACAGTTTTGTTAGTAAAAGAAGCCATACCTCACTGGTCTACTGCAAATGTTTGTCAGGCACTTCTGTTCTTAACACACTGCTTTGTCCAGCAATACTGCAAATCAAAAAGCACCTCCTGCATTTTAAACTATAAAGCTTCAAATGGAGACTATATGAATGATTAAACAGTTATTAATAAAGCCAGGAAGGGCGCACATGCACACACACACACACACACACACACACACACACACACACACACAGGCAGACACACACACACAAACACACACACACACACACACACACACACACACACACACACACTAAAAGTTGAAAAACAGTACATTATTTTAGGCCATTAGAAAAGCAGCTTCACAACAAACTATATGGGCAGGGGGTTCTTCCTGGGAGATGCCGGCAGTTATGCTAGAATGTAATTTATATGGTTAAGTATCAGTTTTACAACCTATGTAGAAAACAGTCAGTACCTTCATTATGGAGTGTTACTTAGAAAACAGGGTAAGTATACCCTGTTTGCCTTTCAGTAATTTTTGATTAAAATACTGTGATGTTCCACATTAAAAATGTCAGGGATACTCGAATATGATCAATGAACATGTCTGAACGTACCACAGCTGTTTTACAAGTATAGACTGTACCAGGTTGTCTGTATATTGCTGCAGCCACTCAGGAAAATGATATACCTTATTCCAGTGTTAATACATCCTTCTGTATGTACTTGTACTCAGCCACTATAGTGTCTAGCACTCCTAACTTGCTTTATTGTGAGGCATGCTGTGCCCTTTCCCTCGACTTCTTCCATTGCTGTCATATCTCCCTGCACCAGTCTTGACATAACTTAAGAACATTTGATAAGAAGGCTTACTTCAGAACTTGTACAAACATAATATAGCACACAGTACCTGTTTCTGTATCAGCCGCTCCCTGCTCCTGTGAACTTGATTCCTTAAGCAGGTCTTGCCTGCTGCTGCCTGTGTCTGTGTGTTCTTGTCATACTTGATTTTGGTATGACAAGTCACTCCTCCAGGGGATCTGAGAAAAACAGGCTTCCTGTGCGCAGAAGGAGTTTCCTTTATCTAAACAATCTGTTAAAACATTCTTGAAATATGGTTTGCTAACCAATGTCATGAAGAAATAGCGACTGTTTTACAACTGATATGGACTGCCTAGCCTAACTTGTCTTACATAGTGAATAAGCTGCAGCAATTCCTTAACTAGCAACACTTCCCACCCCTTCAAAAAAATTGTTTCATGTCTGTCCCATGCTTTCTCAGATTTTCTCTTTAATTTTGGCCCCACAGACTCTGTAGGAAAGTATCTCCATGTATCAAGCAGTAGTAAAATAATAATAATAACAATAATAATATAACAATAATAATAATAATTCTTATTGTTATTATTATTGCTCTTCACCGTTAACATTCATTTCATAGTCTTCATGGTCTGTCTTGTTGCTCATACATCTGGTTAGGGTCTCTGTTTTCTAAAATTAGAGTCTAGAGTTCAGTCCTGACCTGCAGTCTGTCACTTTATATCTGTGTGAGTTTTTGTCCTGGGTATAGAGATCACAGTACAGCAAGGAATGGGAATATTCCCTTTTTCTCGCTGTAGTGCAATCTCAGAGTTGGTATATTTAAGTAGGGGGGTGTGGAGGGAACAGCCCCCTGCAAAAGATTTTTTTTGTGTGTTTTTTTGTTTTCTAGTCAGCCAATCGGCGACTAAACTTCAGCGAAAATACACTTTCGGTGAAATGCACTTTTGCTGAAGTGGGCATCTACTTTTCTTTTTCAAAGTAATGAAATTGCGACAAAGAAAAGTAGATCCACAGATAGATATGGAATTACCTGAGTTAGCTGACACAGAATAATGTCGACTGTAAAAACATTGACCTACAAAGTCAAAAACACCACTATTGACACACAAGAATACACTTGCCAAGAAACTACCTCGCCACATACAAAAGCTAAAAAAAAAAAAAAAACATATTTTTTTTTGTTTCCAAGGTGGACAAGCTCCAGTACAAAAAACATGTTTTTTTATTTGTAGGGGGACAAGCTGCCCGACCAAAAAAAACATTGTTTTTGGCAGGGGGCAGGCACCGCTTATTATACATACTAACTCTGAGATTGCACAAAATCGGGGAAAGGGCATAGTCCGCAACCCCGAGAATTGTGTGAGCTCACACACCTTTTAATCATCTGTTGTGTTGACCAAACACACACAGTCAACTGAACAGCTGTCAGACAAGCACAAGATCAACATTTACTGGTCTATATATATATATATATATATATATATATATATATATATATATATATATGTGTATACATATATACATATATGTGAACATACACATATTTCTGAAAATTGCGGCTGACTCTATTGCATATCCTGTGTCTGTCGTAATCAACCACTCCATTCAGGAATCTACCATACTGGAAATATGGAAATCCTTCTATACCACTCCTGTGCACAAAGGTGGCAACTCTGTTGAACCCTCCAACTATAGACCAATCGCTGTTCTCTCACTGCTCTCTAAGATTCTTGAAAAATGTATACATACTAACTACTGTCCTATCTCATTCACGAAAATCTCCTCACCCCCTCGCAACATGGTTTCCGCCCTAAACACAGTACCTCGACTGCCTTACTATCCTTTACACAAAAGGTTGCAGAAGCTAGGGACAACATCCTCCTCGTCTCCTGTCTATTCCTTGATCTCTCTAAAGCCTTCAACACTGTTTCTCATCCCATCCTTCTTAACAAACTCTCAGACCTAAACCTCTCTCCTTCTACTCTTGGCTGGTTCTAATTCTACCTTACTGGCAAAAATCAAGCTGTTAGATGGCAGCAGGCCTTCTCACCCTTCCTTGCTGTTCAAACAGGAGTACCCCAGGATTCCATACTTGGACCGGTCCTGTTTAACATTTTTACCAACAACCTGCATTCATCCTGCAGTCTCTCATCTGTATTACAATACGCAGATGACTCTACTGTCATATCTGTCTCCAATACTATCTCTGAACTACACACACACACTAACACAGAATTCCTTTATCTCTGTTGAAAAATGGCTTAGAAACAATTAACTAATCCTTAACCCTAAAAAACTCAACTCCTTCTCTTCCTACCTCAGACACTCTCTCACCTTAAATCCAACTTTTCTCTTTCCTGCCTAGATGGCACCACTATCTCCCCTGCCTCACACACCAAACTCTTTGGGGTAATAACTGATGACCAACTAAAATTTGACTTGCACATACAACAGGCCATCAAAAAAAAAAAAACACCAAAAACGTAGACTACTTTATAGGAACAAAAAAATTCCTCACTACTGCACTAAATGCACTGTTGCGCAGGCATTTCTCTTACCTAGTCTTCTATATGCTTCCCCCATCCTTACCAGTATCCAGACTACCTCAGTGCAGAAACTGGACAAACATATAACAAAACTGCCAGATTTATTCTAAACCAACCAGTCTCTCCACATCACTGCCTCTCACTAAACAAACTTCAATGGCTGGAATTTATGCACCTTTTCCTACAATCGCTACTCCACACTACCTTTTCCATACTCAACAACCCCTCTGCCTGCCCTGCTCTCGCCTCCCATGTTACTCTCTACTCCCCCACCCCCCGGCCTCTCCAGAATGCTGATCAGCATTTTCTCTCAGTTTATAAACCCAAAAGGAATGTTGGCACACTATTTTACAAACACTCTGTCTCACTACTAAATTGGAACAGACTCCCTGTCCATATTAGATCCAGCCTTTCCTTTCCCTGTTTAAAAAGGAGCTTAAATCCCACCTACTAAACTTGAAATGATGCCATTGCCTTCACCACACGTAGTCTTAGTCTGTCCTATTGTATAACCTGTTGCATCGCCTAACTTTCTTTCTCTGTTAGTAACTTCTGCTTAAACTAACCTCCTAAACTCTAAGCTCTACTACTATAGACCCCTCCTTTCTCTCCCCCCTCTCATTCTCCACACTATTTATCTTTCTCCCCCCACTTCCTATCAATGTCTGTACATTATCCTTGTTTTGAACAACGATTATCTTTTTGTTTTTATTCTCATGTGTAGTAAATTGTAGACCACTGCTATCAGTGCAACCCTTAATGTTCATAATTTTTTCTTTTGTTTTTCTCTTTATAATTAATTTCATATTTGCATTGTTATTTTTAATAGTTTTTGTCCTGTATGTTTATCTTTGCTTATGTTTGCTGGGTCTCTTTCCCTTTGGGTCTCCACTAAAGTGGGTTGCTTCCTATCAATGCAATGCAAATAGTTAATAACCTTTTCTTTGTTACAATTATTTTGTATTGTGATTGTTATTTGATATTTGTATATTGTCACTTTATCTTTACTTATGTTTGTATTGTGATTGTTATTTAATATTTGTATATTGTCACTTTATCTTTACTTATGTTTGTATTGTGATTGTTATTTAATATTTGTATATTGTCACTTTATCTTTACTTATGTTTGTATTGTGATTGTTATTTAATATTTGTATATTGTCACTTTATCTTTACTTATGTTTGTATTGTGATTGTTATTTAATATTTGTATATTGTCACTTTATCTTTACTTATGTTTGTATTGTGATTGTTATTTAATATTTGTATATTGTCACTTTATCTTTACTTATGTTTGTATTGTGATTGTTATTTAATATTTGTATATTGTCACTTTATCTTTACTTATGCTTGCTGGGGCTTTTCCCCTCGTGTCTCCACTGGAAATGGGTTTGTTTGCAAACTCAGTTGGACTAACCCAGTTAGCAAATGTGAAATAAAATAATAAAATAAACAAATATCTTCATATGGATGAGACCATATGTTTGATTTTCCAAAAACTCACAGCATTTGTATGGAGATTGCAGTACAGTGGAGATCAGGGAATTTACCCTTTTCCCCACTGTAGTGTGATTTTGGAGTTGGTATATAATTTGCAGAGGGTGTGGGAGGCACAGTCTCCCACACGAGTGATGCAAGGGGTGCTCCCCTCTGCAAAAACATAGATTCTGGTTGCTTTGTTTCGATCAGTTTTCAAAAAGTTGAACATATGTTTTCAACCATGTGAAGTCTTGAGTTTCCGAAAACTTGGTAGTCTGACATAAACATACACATATATATATATATATATATATATATATATATATATATATATGTATGTATGTATATATAGATAGATACGTTTACATACACTACACACACACACACACACACACACACACACACACACACACACACACACACACACACACACACACACACACACACACACACACAAACACACTCAGGTTACTAACTGTCCCTCCTTACATACAAGTTTCCCTAACTGGGGTAGTTGTGTCTTGTGAAATATAACTGAAAAAGGACTAAGAAGTAATTACTTTTCTCAAGTAGTTGAATAAAACAGTTATTTTGCATCTGAAGCACCTTAATGTAATATGAAACAATAGAAGCAAATCAAGTTCTATAAAAGTCAGCTTTTATATTGGCAAGAAAGTGAATGCCCGTCTTTTGCACTGGGTGTGTGCTTGGTTTGTTCTGAAAATTACACTTTTTTCTTAAAAAATATCCTACTTTGAATATCTGAGAAGGTGATGACCCTAAACACACAAGCATATATAGTTACCAGGAATTAAGTTGACTGTCGTTAAAGCTGACAGCTGTTTAGCTGACCCAGTTCGGTTGACTAAACAGATGGTCGACAAGTGTGCAAGATCTCTGCATTACCAAGGTTGGGGAATAAGCCATTTCCCCAGTATTGTGTTATTTTGGAGTTAGAATATAAAATTATCAGGGGGTGTGGAGGGGTAAGGGGGGTTGCGTCCTGCAAAAACAATGCTTTAAACTTGTATGCTTCTAGGTTATTTTTCAGCAAATGTGTATTGACAGTTTAATTTTTTTGTCAAATTTTTTGCTGTTTGTGTTAGTGATGTTGACATTTGTCTATTTTAATCATTTTAGTATACCCAATATATATATATATATATATATATATATATATGGTTCCACTTCATATCATCGAATTACCATTTAATCGAATTGCAAATCATCGAGACCAATTAGTCGAAAACTCATTTCATCGAAAACTCATTTCATCGAATCTCAAATCATTGAAAACTATGAAGCAACTACAAATAACATCCCATACACTTTGTACTATGTTTATGCACCCCCCCCGTAATTAAATATACCAGCTCGAAGGTTGCACTACAGTGGGGTTAGGAAATTACCTTTTTCCCCCAGTAGTTAAAACATTGTGGAATGTTATTTGTAGTT